>NC_047139.1:19988702-20273702 GCF_009829125.3 Periophthalmus magnuspinnatus | reverse complement strand
TTATAATTATTTTTTGTATTTATATTTTTTTGCATGTATATAACATGTAACAAAAAACCTCAAAACTTCAGTAGATAAAACATGGGTGAAGAAAGAAGTAATATTAAAGCCTCGCTTATGTTTTCTTTTCTTTTCAATGCTATTCAGTGAGCTAGCCAATTTTTATTTGTAAATATATATATATATATATATATATATATATATATATATATATATATATATATATATATATATATTTTTTTTTTTACATTTTTTTATTCTTATTTTTTCTTATTTATTTTTTTATTTATAATTTTTGGCACATATATAACCTGTAACAAAAAAACAAAACAAAAAAAAAACAAAAAACAGGTGGGTAAAATGTGAAGGAAGTAGCAATATGAAAGCTTCCACCTTATCTTATATTTTCTTTTTATGTTATTCATTCTTTTGAATAATGTTGTTTTTTTTTTTTTTATAAATATAAGGACAGCATAACATATTGCTATCAAATGTATGTATTTAGCTCATAGAATTTGCTCTGAAAATAACAAAATATTGTATGTTTTTATGGCAAAATCTGTAGTAGCTGTAGTTTAGACCTTGACAAACATGTTCTGAAATGCATGTGATTCTTGTGTTAGTTTATCACTTCAGATTTCAGTCTTCTCTTAAATGCTGATGCTCCTGGAGTTGTTTACACTGTGCACTCTCAACAGAATCCTATTTTTAAACATAAATTGCAAAACTAATTGAATACTTTTCAGAAAACACTTGATATTTCAAAATGGACCTATATTTGGACTTACTCATATGGCAGTGTTCTCCTTCTCTCCTATGTGTAGTGCTTCTAGCAGTTCTAATGCTTACTGGGGCTTAATGAGGCCATATTTACAGCACTGGAATATTTCTGTATGCGGCGCTGCTGTAACACTATTCGTCATCGTGACAGACACAATTAATTCCTCCACTGTAATAGGCTCATTGCAAGTTCATTTCAGCTCCTCATCTCCCTCAGTGGTGGAAGAAGTATTCAATTGTGATCCTTCAATACAAGTACAGCTACTGGAGCAAAAAAACATACTTTTACTACTAGTAAACATACTTACACACATACTTTACTACTAGTAAAAGTATTACATGAAAAAATCTACTTAAGTAAAAGATGTCTGTGGGGGCCTAAGGAATGAGGGCCTTAGACATCATCTATGTGTTATTTATAATTCCATCCTTAGACCTGTATGTAAACAAAGAAAACAATTGAGCTAGCCAGTGTGCTAACAGGTGTGAGAGAATGATTATGCTAAATATGACTCACACAGGCACAGTTCACACTTAGTGTAACTCACTAGCCAACAAACAGAAACTGTAAACAACAGGTAGTTAGCTCCTCCCTTCAGACAGATATAAGGCAGTGTCCACTAGTAATCTGACCAGAACTGAAGAAGTGGGTTTAGATGAACAGCAAAACATCTTCACTCCTACAACTTTTTGTCCAGATGACAGATTTGAATTTTTCTTTTACTACTTAAGTAAAGATATTAAAGTACTCATTTGGAAATGTACTTTAAGAGTAAAAAGTGAAAGTATTTTATGGGGATTTTGAGATCTTATAAAGCTTCAAATGTAGTGATTTTGATAAAGATTTGTGCTGAATTTTCTTCAGTAGAAACAATTGAATCACTGTTTTTATTTGTTGGTTTTTGTTGGGGTTTTTTGCTGAAACTATGAACATGATAAAAATGAACCCTCAGACTTTTCAGTAGGTCTCAAACAATAATAAAAATACTTTTCAGTCCAGCTACAAAAATGTAGTGGAGTAGAAAGTACAGATACCTGCTCTCAAATGTAGTGAGGTAAAAGTAAAAAGTACAGTATCCACTTTAAAATCTACTTAAGTAAAGTGCAGATACCTAAAAGTTTTGCTCAACTACAGTACTGCTTTCTTACTTTTACTTTGTTATATTCCACCACTGGGGACGTGTGATAAGTAACTTCATTTTTACCCGAGGAGGACCATCTTTGTCACTGTCAGACTTGTTATAAATTCAGAGCCCTGTAATGTTAGCTAACTATTCCACTAGAAGCGAGGCATTGTATTTTTATATGTTGACAATCTAACCTCAACAGTTATTCTCTTGTAAGTGCATTCAGTTAAAGGTGCACTATGTAACTTTCATAGTGAGTTGTCTGCCACTTGCTTGTCTCCATTAATATGTTATTTCTTTGCCTGAAATGTTCCATACTATGGCATTAAACCTATCTGTCTTGTCTTTGTTGAATTACAGGCGTTTATTGCTTCAAAATACTTCAAAATATCACTGTAGGCAGGCTTCGGTCCCCACAGATCTGACCTGTAACTTGTTATGGTGGCGTCTCCGTGTATATATGTAGGTCTGTCACGATAACACATTTTGAAGCATGACATATTGCTCCAGAGAAATATTGCGATAAACGATAATATTGAAACTACTTTAAGACACTGATTAAGGTTAAAAAAAAAGGAAGATAACCCCATTAAACCTTTTTTAAAGAGACAGTATCATTAAAAGGCCTAAGGTGCAACAGACACATAGCAGAATAAACTTTTTCAACCCTCCACAGCTCAAATGTTTTAATATTACAACAAAAATACCCCAGTTCTCCCCATTTTTGCAAAGAAATTGTACCCATAATAAATACTGAGCCCTAAAATATACTGTTGCAGCTTTCATATACTGAACAATAAGTTATATTAATATTGTAATTATAGTGACAGGCCTATATATACGTTTAATCCATACTGTGAAACATTTCAGAGAAAGAAATAACAACTCCACGGAGACAAGCAAAATTGCATAGTGCAGCTTTAATTAGTTAGCAATTATCTCTGCATGGTCAGATAAAGGAACATTAAACAGAGCTTTCTAAAACAACACTATAGAACTTGATTTATGTATGTTACACAGTTGGGTTATGCTAATTCAAAAGTAGAATTAGTGTTGGCGTCTTTGTTCTGCTTTGTCATTAGGTCAGAATAGTAATAAGCTGAATGAGATGAAAAAGATTTATGTGCCATTAATGTAAGTGGTCTTAACCTTGAGAACAGAGTCAAACGGTGAGTGAGTGCTATAGCAGGGGCTTCTGGGAGTTACGGGTGTGGTCTGGACACGATGATAGAGGCATCCTTCTCTTTATGAAACTCAGTTAACAATGGAATTGTGACGATATGGAAATCTCATGGTGTGATATTTATTGCGATATTGGGAAGATGCTAACACAACAGAATGGAACAAATGCTACTGTTTCCTTTAAAAATCTTTGACCTTTGGTGCTGTATTACTGTCATAGTCCAAAGAAAGAAGATAGAAAAGTTCTTTGTAACTGTTATTGCTTCATACTGTGTGCATTGAAATGGAGCAAAGGATCATGGTCTATGTAGTTCTCTCTCTACTCCTATATATTACACAAAATGGTCTCTTGTGAGCTTTAAGCCGTGTTATAATGCTGTTACCTCCTCAAAAACATACCTGGAGTTGTGTTTTGTCTTATTCATGTTTGAATAACTCTTTATTATAAGTCTGTCTACATCTCCAAGTTCAAAAAAGCTCTGTTGCACCTTCTTATGTCAAGAAGAAATAGTTTTCAAGTTAACAACTACCTTAGCTTACCTTTTGTTCAGTTGTTATTGGAAATTCCAGAGCAGAAATTATCCAAATGATTCTGTTGAAGGTGTATGGAGTTTAAAAACACGGTGGAGCACTTCCTGTACTACCACATGACATCATAAGGTGGAATAGAGTGTTTTCTGTTTAAGAGAAGAACTAAGCCTAAATATACAGGGTTTGTGTGTTAAACATGTGTGAATGAAACAAAACACAACTCCACGCATGTTTGTGATGAGGAAACAACATTATAACGTAGATCAGAAAACAGTAAAATATGAGACATGTAAGCTATTTAAGACAATTGTGATTCGATACACTGTGATGGCCCACGTTACAATTGTGAGATTTGTGACCTCACGATATTTCGATTACTGTTACATCACTTTAACAATGAACTTCATTTACTTTGGACTTCTTTTGAATTGTTAATACCTGTTGTGCTGTAGAGGAACAGTTTTTGGAGTCCCCTTGTTCTGACTGTTGACCCTGTGAATTCAGTGCCTCATGCCCGTCTCCACGGATACATCATTGCTTTGCCTGGAATGTACTAGGGTCGTTCTGATATGATACAGGTATCAGCAAATCACCGATCCAATACAGCTTTCTATTTCCAGAATGAGATGTGAGCACTGCGCTGTTGACGTCTGTGGCTAATGCTGATGCTAATGACCAGAGCAGGTTGCAGACTATGGAGGCTCTACAGACTCTTAAAACACGCTAATAATTTTGACAGAAAAGAAATTTGCATTTTGCTTTTTTATACCTTCATTTAGCCTTTGGTGTGGATGCTGAACTTGGTAAAATAACTATGGAGAGTGCAGCCCTGATGTCAGTGCTAACACGACGACAGCGCTAGCACGACAACAGTCCTAGCACGACAACAGTCCTAATGCGGACTTTGTTTACTCTGCATAATTAGCCATGTGCTCTGAGGATAAGGTCTTTTTACAGGCCTCACTGCTGTTTTTATACACACTCTGTGGTACAAAGTGACCAAGTAGAGAAGTAAAAGTGTTTAAATCAGCCCAACTCATTATCAAGACTTTAGTCTCAAAATGTTGTCCATTCTTGTAGACTTTCTTTGGAACACAATACACAAACTCATTTATTTTCATGTATAGTTAGTTATAGTTATAGATGGTTTTATTGCTTCAAAATAATGTCATAAACATGCATTCTTACTGTAAGCAGGGTTGCATGTAACTTACCAGTTGTCTCCATCAGAAAGGTTCCAAACAGCACCTTTAACTGCCGGAAGAAACGTTGCTCTCATGCTCAAATATCTGTTAGTTGTATAAACTGTATAAAGAAGTGGACTAAGGGAGTGTGGCATCACCCATAGCGTTCAGCTCCAAACCGCGAGTATCATGGCTACCAAATAGCCAATCCGGAGCCAGGCTGTTGAGGGTAAAGCCCTTTCCGGCCCACACCGCTGGTTTAGTAGGGAGCGGACGCTTAGCAACACTGTCAGTCATTTGGAATCCTATTTGGAACGCGGCTTGCGCATTAGTTATGTCCATTTATATATACACAGTCTATGATCAGTTAGTAGAAATTCAAAATGATGAGATTATCTGATGAAGGCGTGACATAGAAAGCCCACATTCACTGGGTGCACATTTTGACTGGGGGTTTGTTTGGACATATTTGAATGGAAAAGCAGAGGAGCAGGAGGCAGGTGCTCTTTTAACATCCCCCATAGCTCATCTCTCCCCTCATACTGTCTGCAGGAATTAGGACCAGGGCTGAGACTGGAGTGAGGAGAGTCTAACTGTAGGTATATAAAGCCCCAGAAAGAGGTCAGTGCACACAAGCCGCCAGGAGACTCCACGCTAAATCTGCCCCATCTCCGCACGCGCCCACGGCCATGCCACCCCACATTTACATCTCATTGTGTGGACGGGGCGGGCCTGAGCGTTAGCAAACAGGAATCCTCACAGTGAAGCATGCCGGATTATATTAAAGGGCAAAAAGCGACCGTTACCATGGAAATCTGCCATGTTTAAAGCAGGAATACAAAACGCCCATAGAGATGCATCAGCCAAAACTATGTAAAAACAGAAAGTAAACAAAAGAGTAGTGAAACAACACAATAAGCTGCTGGGTCACTACTGGTAAATATGATTTTTACCATAAAGTACTAAAATACTTTGGTTGTATTGGTAGTATTTAGTACTATGATCTTCAGTGGTTTGTGACAATCCCGAAATCCTTATTATGCAAAACTGACCGTGCTTCTCATAAAAAAATACATTGCTGAAATATATAATATAATAAAAACATTTGTGTACATTTAGCACACCTGTCTCACTTTCCAAAACTTAAAGATATTTACTTGTGACTCCTCTACATCAACAACATGTCTTAATAATAGGCTCTGTGCTAGCTAGCTCACTGTGTCTCAAAGCTAACAGTCACTTTTATTAAAATTTGAAAAAAATAAATGAACAATCTATTAAAAATGAAATGAATTAAAAGAAAGACTACCCAATTCTTATATGTAGAATACTTCAGTTTGTGGTGTTGTTTTAATACTTATTATACCTCAAAATTAGCATTAGCATTAGCATTGAGACACAAGCATGTCTCTTTCTAAACTCTGAAGTCTAAAGTATTGATTTTATTTGTGTAATGTTTAACATGTTGTCAGTGACATTCACCCACAGCTCCCTGTCCACTACCTGAACTTTAAACATTTATTCATTTTAACGTGACTCTGCAAAAACCTCATAGAGATAAAACTGGACAGGAAGCAGTAATGCTAACAGTGAGGTTGGCGGGCGTCTTGTCCATTTGTCATCACCAAGCGTGCTCTCTTACTCTGATCATTTAAAGGTTTAAATTAAGTTTAGATAGTTAGTTTAGCTTCCACTGTGTCAGAGATGTCGACATTGTGTCCCCTGCTAGCGATTTATTTACAGCATTCTTCATAACTAGCTAAGTTGTAATACTTAAAAACATTCAACACAATTTCCATAATATAGTTCAAAAAGTCAAAATAATGAACACTATAAGACCTTTAAGCCTCACATTAAATGGGAGTGTGGTCTGAATACGTCACCACTTTAAACCTTATAAAATTTGGCATGTCCTGAATAAACACACAAATGTGAGTGTGTGATGTAGAATAATTAAAGTTGCTTTGGTGGGAACAAAGGCAGTGGAGAGTGACTAATGCTAGAATATCCTAGAGCAGTGTTTTTAAGTGTTTTGTTCAGCTTGGCATGGGACAATATTTGCTCAGTTTGGCTTCATACAGAAACAACATGCAGATAAAGACGGCACACTTTTTACGCTCGCAGTTAAATTAAATTTCATAATACTAGTACAGCCAACAAATGTACCCTTTACACATCCATAATGACTTCTGTATCAAACACTAATATATACTATTTCTGTGTTGTAGTAACCATATCTGGTGTTGCCTGATTTTTACCGTCTTTAAGAACATGAAAAAAGAAGTAGTTCTTTTTAAACAAACTGCAGTAATCCAAAGTTATTCCTCACTTACTAAAACGTTCATAGCATCCTAATTATTCTAAGTGATAAATAATAAATGCATTTCTCAACTTTCAGAGGCCTGAACGTAGTTTTGCCTTCATGTTAATGCCAGCTAGCATGCTAACAGTACACTTTCTGGTTATCAGACTCTGAAAAGGTTTAGAATTAGATACAGACAGTACACAGTGGTCTCACTTTGACTCTTAAGAGCTTTTATAATATATTTGGACTTCAGTGTTGTTATTTTGTGAAGCTTGTGGTACATTAAGGATCCATGGAACACAGTGGGAACTTTGCACAGTGCTCTCTGTTTAATCTGGTTCACAATAATGATAAATAAAATCAACATGTGCTGCTATTTATTGGTTCAGCCCATAGACCGTATAAAGAAGTGGACTAAGTGAGTGTGACGTCACCCATAGTCTTCGGCTCCAGCCAAATTAAGCTCATCAAGGCTAGAGCAGTTATAGGGGGCGAAATTGGAGCCAAGTAATAATTCCGACCGCAAGTATCATAGCTACCAAAGAGCCAATCCGGGGCATTTTATATAATCGCAAGAATCATCACAAAGATAATCGCCATTACATCACCATGTGCAGAAAAAACTACTTCTCCCTGATGTTTTCTTCTAGATCACTTATCTCAAATACAGTACTATAACAGCTGTTGAAATATGGAACCTGTTCATAATGTTAAAATTATAATTATTCATAAACATCATTTGTCTACAACTTTATTCATTATTGTGATATTATCGTTAATCACAATTATTTTGGCCATGATAAACGTGACACCAAATTTCAGCATTGTCCCATGCCTAATTTTAAGTTTTTCTGGGGACTGTTATTAGACATATATATATTAGACATATTATATTATATATTATATATGAACTGGTTACATGTATACACTTTAAATTGAAATCCTCCTCTGTCATTGGTCAGATGCAGTAGTCTGGTTATGTCGGATGCAGCACTAGTCACTCAGTGTTAGAGCAAACATCACCTCTCCAGGCTGTGCTCTATTAGCCTCACATGGGCCTGCTTCTGCTTCATCACCAGATTACAACCCCACCACGGTCTGAATAATGACAACGAAGGAGAAGCACTGGTCCACACGTGCAGTTTGATACTTTACAGCTGATGTCATCAACATTCCCTGGGGGTGTGATGCTAACTACAGTCTAAAGCTTTGTTACCGAGGTTGGACTTTAATCTGATCTTTGTTTTAACACCATACGACCATAAGAAACTGGCTTAGCTGGAGCTACAGCAAGAAAGCTGGTTTGTGCTGTTAAACACAGTCACAAGCTAGTTAGCATTAGCCAACTGTTTTTCAGCCACTCATTTTCACCGCTGTTGTTGAAAATCGAACATCTAAACAGGACGCTTGTCTAGAGAGAGAAATTCAGTTGGTAGAAGGTTGGCAGTTCGAATCCTGCTCTTGGCATAAACATTGTTATTTGTCTGTGTACACTGGTGTATGAATGGGTGTGAATGGGTGAGTGGTTCCTTGATGTAAAACGGTTTGAGTGCCTTGAAAATGGAAAAGCACTATAAAAAAACATGACCATTTACCATTTATTGATCCCAAGGGAAATTAAATTTTACTGCGCTCTCACAGGCTCCTGAAGATGTGTTGTTTAAATCCATTTTGTATTTTTTCCCAAGTTCTCAGGCTATGTTAAAACCATTTTGGCAGTGTTTGCTAATGTGTGCGCTGTGTATGGTAACTGCTGAGTATTGCACCATAGACAATACATGCAGAACCCCCCAGCATGATGTCACTGTACAGTATCAATAAAGGACACTGTATATGCCAGTGCAAAGCCTTGTTAGCGTTCCTCACACAAGCTCACACTTTTATATTCTGGCTGTGTAGAGAGATGCATTTCTCATCTTTGACACGTCATTAAAATGGGCCAACATCAAACCTGCCGCACTGGTCTGAGCGAAGCACTTTTGTTCCACTGTCTGTTCATGTAACTCACACCCTCTCTACTGTAAACTACTGCATATCGCACATACGCTGTAGGCTATGTTAAAAACTGTAAACATTTCGTTTTAAGGTTGATGGCTGATGTTTGTCATTATTAGGAAAACAATCAAAATTGTTTTGATTGTAAGCTCTGCCAATATTGCCCCAAAAATATTGGCAGAGCTTATTGGCTTATTAGTTTCTCATCAGGAAAAACTCTAATTCTCTAATCTCTAATTTTGTTAGCATCCCACTGACGATAATGGAACATTAGATTATCCATCTTGAATGTGCCTTTAAAATGATGCGGTTGAGGTCACACTTGAATGAACTGTAAACTAAATTGCAAAAAAGCTGCATAAAAGCATTTTCTAAACTTTTAAAATGTTTTTTTATAGGGGCTGCACCCGAATGAAAGTAAAGCAAACAAGGTCAAATTTGTTTTACCCCAGGACAGATATTTTGTAAAAGCAGTTCTTAGGGAAAAATTATAAAGCATTTTTATCATCCGCGAACCAGGAAGTAGTGCTGATGCGCTGTTAACATGCTAGTAGTTGTTATTGTTAGCATTACTGTGACGGCTAAACTCCACTCTGGCTTCTGAAAGTTGTAAAATGCACTTATAAACTCATTGCAGTAAATATTTAGGATGTTAGGAATGTGTTAGGAAAGTGAGAAATAACTCAAGATACTGCAACCCGTTTATATTGAACCAGGTTCACTGCCTTTAAAGGATATATATTACGCTACTTTCTGATATTATCTTATAATGTTGTTTCCTCATCACAAACAGAGCTGGAGTTGTGTTTTGTTTCATTCACACATGTTTAACACACAAACACTGCATATTTTGGCAAACACAAAACACTCTGTTCCACCTTATGATGTCATCAAGCGGTAATAGAGGAAATGTTTCACTGTATTTTTAAACTCTTTATACCTTCACTAGAATTATTTGGATAATTTCAGCCCTGGAATTACCTATCTCTACTGAACTAAAGCTAAAGGTTGCCATTAACTTGAAAACTATCCCTTCATGACATCACAAGGTGGAACAGATCTTTTCAGCTTTGACTAAAAATAGTTACTCAAACATGTGTGAATGAAACAAAACACAACTCCAGGTATGTTTTTGAGGAGGTGACAGCATTATAACATGGCTTAAAGCTCACAAGAGTCAATTTTGTGTAATGTAGGACCTTTAAATAGAGACATATTTGTCCAAAAGAAATTTCATCTCACCCTTTGTATATCTATATCCCACTTAACTGGTGTCGTATGCATTGTGGTGTGTTTGTCATGTATTCTAGTACAATAAAATAATTTCATATAATTTCACAGTACTTAAATGAAACCCCAGTAGTGCTCAATGCTATTCCTTCATGGTTATGTAATGGCCTCATGGGAGCTGTGTGCCCAGTGCTGCTCTGTGCTCTTCTATATTGTAGGTCACTGGGCTTCTCTGAGGCTGAGGGTCAGATGAACCTGCCTTGGCTCTTCTCTGGCTCTGCTCTGTGTAACGCTCTTGCCTCATTAGAGAAATTGCAGTGCGGCCTATTTGATTGTCCAGTGTGATCTGATGCACAGTGAGGGGCCAGTACAAGGACATAGAAGTATGTGTATTTAGTGTAGAATTACGTGAGACCAAGTGGGGGGTTTCCAGATATCATTATCAGGCTAATATTGAACCTAAATGTCTGGGCGGGCCTCGCTTTGGATTTTAAAATTTTAATATCAACAGCAAGACAAATATTGGATATTGATATCTGCTCAAAAACATCCATATGGAACATCCCTAAAAGGAGCAGTGAGCTGAAGTGCAGACAGTGTGGGCTTGTTTCTATATTTAGAGACGCTTCTTAAATTAATTTTGCTACAGTGAGCCAAAATGTGCAGACACCTGCCCCCTTCGCCCGTAGCAGCCCCAGTGGAAATGACATCTGCGTTTGTGAAGTGCCGATACAAGCCAAAGCAGGCCACCTCAGACAAACTCACGTTTCACTCCTCTCTGTGGCCCAGGCTAAAATATGTGTGACCGATGTTTCTGAACCAATGACTGATGTAATGGTTTAAAAAAGAAGCTAAAATCACAACTGAACCTGTGTGTCCAGAGCCTTAATTTGCAGACAGAGACACTTGCAGGTTTTTGTCATTCTCAGTATAGACCATTCATATCAGAGAGTCCTTTTAGGTTTAAACCGACTGAATTTCAGCATTGAAACTGGTAACCCAAATGTGAGACAAATATGACACTGCTTTTTGATTGGATAATCATCTTGAGAACCAAAACACCAAATTATAACATCAACAACTTGAAATCATGTCCAGTGTGTTTGCAACTGGTACGATTGTTACCAGTAAAAGCTCTGTTTGATTTGAGCAGGCTTACTTCATATCTGGGGACACCACTAGATCATGTTTATGGAATTCAAAATACAAAATTTTACACATCCTCAATTTAAGTGTAATACTTAAAACTGTATAAAACTAAGTGAAACATGTCCATAAATTAGACTGAAGTTTGGCTGATCAGTAACAATACAATGTACCAGCAGAACATCAATCGTAAGTGAAAAGTTGAGTAAAAGGTGAAGGTGAGGAACAGATTTATGGCTAAAAAAGCAGCCCCCGTCTTTCTCTCCGCAGCCTCTACAGCCTTGAATTAACAGAGAAACTCATTGTACCACTTAATCTTCCATCTGCTGATGAATCCTGCAGATGGCAGTAATTACAGCAAGCAGAACTTGTGCCTTTGCTTGAAAGGGACTCTACCTGTGGTCTAAGAGCTTCTCTGAAGGAAGTGGGACAAAGGGGTCGCTCTCAAGGCACTACTGGGATCAGTGTAATTATTCCTACAAGGTTTTAATGCCACTCTGGAACGTTACCTACATCTATAGTACATGTGTAGGTATTCAGAAATAAAATCTGGTTTCACTGCCCTTCTTGAGTTGGCAGATATTCAAATGTTTCATAATGGTATATAGTTAGGACCATTGCTATAGTGATTAACATTTTATACCAAAATAACATATCTTTTGATTGGGGAAAAAAGTCCTCAAAATGTTGCCTATAACAGGAAGTTGATACCCATGAATTGCCAGTAATATAATATAAACCTATTTTGTCTGCATTATTGTTATAATTTTGTGTTTTTTTAATTTCCCAAGTGAACAATATCAACAATACTCACAAGTGACCCATAAACCTAATAAAAAGGATGTACTGTTGACTGTGCATGAGGCAAGTGTTTGGGTGGGATATTTATCACATTGTGGGGACTAAAATCTGTAGTTCATGGGGACCTTCCTTCATTATGGGGACAAAAATGAGGTATCCATAAAATCAAAAACATGGTTTTAATTTCAGATCTGGTTTAAAATACGCGGAAGTTTGGACACACCCAAACAATGTTTTTTTTGTTTGTTTTGTTTAAATTTTTGCTTCTTCCTACATCATCAAATATATGAAATAAGATATATGGAATTTTAAATTTGTAGTATTAAGTATTTATCTTTTTTTCTTTACTGCATAATTCCATATATCTTGCTTCATATAGTTGATGTCTCCTATCTATATAAAATGTAAAAAGTAGTAAAAATAAAGAAAAAACACGCTGGATGAGAGAGTGTGTCCAAACTTTTGACTGGTCAGTAGGTGTCAGGTTAGAGGTTTAGTTAGACCAGTAGTGACTATGGTTAAGGTTAGGATTAATCTCCAGGAAATGGTGTATTGTAGCCTATATATGGTACATTGACAGAAAAAGGAACTGACTAGAATAACCACCCTCTGTGACTTCTGATTTTGTATTTTTAAATGGTATTTTCAAGTGGCAGTCTAGTGTGATAGAATTAATTCAATTGTGGATGATGTAAAGGCCCTGTACACGATGCTTTCCCATGTATTGGAGCAATATTGGTCTTGTCACAGAGCTCCTGAGGTCAAAATAAGTCTGCTGCATACAGTCTGCATCGAATTATAAAGCGCTTTATTGTTCAGTACTCATGAGGTGCACGTTAACATGCTAGTTGTTGTTTGTAAAAATTAGGTACAGAGCCTTTGACTAGGCAGACGTGGTCCTTCAGTGAGTCTTGTTTCTACGCACACTCCTTTCTTCTCCGTCTTGTCATTCTATTAAAATTTACCGAAATGAATTCATTAAGGAGCTACAAGGAGGGTTGCATTTTTCATTTTAAAACGTTAAGAATTCATTAGATATAGCCATTAATTTTTTGCGTCCCGTGGCAGCAGTTGGCCTTCTGGCAACCTTGTCCTTCTAAAACCCCAAAATGAAACGCGAACAACAGCATCTCAGAGTTACACAAGACTTTGTAATGTGATAGCGATAATTTATGCAGAACACGAGCACGAGTCCGTTTTACTAATATGCTTGGGCCTGTGTATCGTAAGGATTATACAAATGAGTATTCATGCATGGAGAAATTACAGAACTTCTATTTTTAGTAGGCCTGCTAGCTTAATATACGCCTTGCTCAGAGCTGTGTAGCGGCTAACGTTAGCATACATCTCTTTACGTCGTTGCCTCGAGGTGCCAGCAGAAATAACTGTAAGCTAATCAGTAGAGCGTTGCGGTTGTTTAGCGTCACCCTCTGCACTGTATTTCCACACTTGTTTTGCATAAAGGTCAAGTATAGTGTTAGTGTTTCTGAACCATATAATTGTGTTCACTTTGAATATATGTAAAATTCTTCATGCGTATCTTCTTAAGTTTGTTCTGTATTTCACCCTCTGGTTTTGTGTGTGTGCGTGTGTGTGTATGGTGCGCTTGATTAGCCTCACAGCTGTAGTGACATCTGTGCATCATAGACATTTTTATCCATGGGTTTCCGAATGCTGAAAAATGAGGGCTGTTGCCATAGCGATTGACAATATATCATCTTTCTGAATGGGGAAAGGTTTCAATGTTGCGTATAACTGAGCTCCAAGCCAATAATACGGTTGGGAATTGCAGGGGCTTTGGCTTACGACACGATATTTTCATGATTTTGCGATCATCGTTATAATGCCCATGATATTCTGAGATGTATCGCAAACTGAATACTTCTTAAAAGCAGTATTTCATTGTTAAACCACGATATGCACAATCTTAATGTGAAATACATTCATTTTTATCTAATCTGGCACAGCAACATGGATTCTGGCAATATTTGTAAGTTCACAAACTCACGAGAATCCATCTTTAGATACTTCTGCTGTAAGGTTAATGGGGCAGGTTGACCAATCACAGAGCAGCACTGAGGATTGTGCAGAGCGCCCAAGTGAACCAAAACAAACATGGCGACATGGACAGATGATCTTCAGCCTATTTTACTGACAATATGACTATTTAGTTCGTGAAAAATGTGCAGAAGGTCAGTTTTGTGCATTTATGCACTGGGGAGAAAAGTTAGATTTTTCGTCTTGTTTCGCTGTTGTGACGCTTCAGCCAATCAGTTTCAAATAATCATCGTGGTGTTCCGCGTTTTCCGATTGCTTTCAGTTAGAGCTGTCCCAGACTGATGTTTACAACTCGATTCAGAGTGCTGCACTATAGTCTGTATAAAGAAGTCGACTAAGTGAGTGTGATATCACCCATAGCGTTCGGCTCCAATCAAATTAAGCTCATCTAGGCTAACAGTTATAGGGGCCAATTCGGAGCTCCATATTTGAAATCCAACCGTGAGTATCATAGCAACCAAAGAGCCAAGCTGGAGTGAGGCTGTTGAAGGTAACGCCCCTTCCCGTCCCTGCACCACTGGTTTAGCACAGATCGAGCAACGCTGTCAATCAAACATGTTGCTAATGCTAGCGGGCACGACCTCGGGGAAAGAGAGGGCCTATTACTGTTCATATTTTGATTTATGGACACAATAGTGAAATAAAAATACCAGGGTCATACAGAGCAGGTCTGTACTAACATTTTAGGACCAAAATGATGAAGCTCACTGCAGAGGTTACAGAGAGAGGGGTGACAGTTTTTCAAGTTGATGGAGCCGGAACCGAATCTGTGCTTACTTCCTATTTAGAATGCGGCAGCTAGCAGGATACCTATGTCTATGTGCTGCACACATGAATCTGGCAGGTTCATTTTTCTCATCATAACAGTAAATATGCCATCAGGGTGTGGGACAACCGCTTTTTCAGCACACTGTGGTCTAGTGTGCCATGTGCCATCTGGAGCTTCTAATCCTCCTGCTTGTTAGTAGGGTGTTTGACTTGGATGAGTGCTCATGTTTGAAGATGTTTTATTAATATTTACAAGTTGAATTCTGGGTGAACTTTGGTGGTGTTGCTTTCTCCAGAACAGGCCACCAGCCGTACATGGGCCCCCAAACAACAGCCAACCCCCACCCTGCATGACCCCAGCCCTGACCAGCGCTCCCTGGGTGAGAGATGGAAGACTCCAGGGCATTCAGATTTATAAAGCCATTTCATCTAATAAACCATTTACTTGTGTCTCTCATGGATTTTCATTCATCAGTCAGTCGAAACACAAACCAAAGCACACATATCACCTGTTATTTATCTATATGCAATGTTTTCTAAGAGACAAATATTTACTGTTTATTTAGTAAAGTACAGGAAGTCATTTTACTTGGCAGTATTGGATACATACATTATATACTTTTCTTTTTTTTTAAACAACTATTTTTACCATCTAAACATTAAGCACATAAAAATAAAAGAGTTTGGTAGGACCCATAAGTGTCCAGAAGTGGACTAAGTGAGTGTGACGTCACCCACAGCGTTTGGCTCCAGTCAAATGAAACTCATCGAGGCTAGCAGTTATAGGGGTGAATTTGGAGCCAAATTCCATATTTGGAATTCCGACTGCAAGTATCATAGCAACCAAAGAACTAATCCAAATTTTCAAACAGAAAGTGCACTGGAGTGTGCTAATGATCACTTGCTATTTGGAATGTGGTGCCTAGCACATTAGCTATGTCCATTTATATATACCGTCTATTTTAGGACTCTAATTAATTATTGCAGGGTTGCCTCTCCACAGATCTAACCTGTAACTTGGCACCTGGTTGCCTCTATGGAGACAGATAAGTTTACCCAAATGTGGCACATACAAGGCAAAACAATTATATCACCATCCACTACAAAAGGTACCCAGTACACCTTTAAATCCTTAAAGCTCCTATATTACACAAAATGAACTCTTGTTAGGTTTGCTGTGTTATAATGTTTTTACCTCCTTGAAAACATACCTGGAGTTGTGTTTTCTTTCATTCACACATGTTTGAGTTACCCTTTATTATTAGTCTGTCTACATCCCCAAAGCTCAAAATGCTCTGTTTCACCTTGTGATGTCATGAAGTGGGGGTTTTCAAGTTAACAGTTGCTGTATAGTTCAGTAGAGATTGGCAACTCTAGGGCTGAAATGATCCATACAATTCTACTAAAGGTGTATGGAGTTTAAAAACACATTAGAGCACTTCCTGTGTTACCACACAACATCACAAGGTGGAACCAAGTGCTTTCGGTTTGAGAGCATAAACTCAGCATAAATATGCAGGGTTTGTGTGTTAAACATGTGTGAATGAAACAAAACACAACTCCAGGTCTGTTAGTGATGAGGAAACAACATTATAACATAGATAGAAAATAGTGTCATATGGGCCCTTTAAGAGATATGTTTCTGAAGATCATTTTTGCATGTTACTCAGTTTTGATCAACAGTTTTTCACTTTTACAAACATTCACATTTCATTCACATCCTGATTCATGGAGTTTTTGTTTTGATAAATTATTTTATTTTATATACTATACTATATTCACTGCTTTGTCGCCGTGTATTCACAGCAGTACCAGTATCAGGAGGACGACTCGCCACCACTTGACCAGGGCTTCCCACGTCTCACCAACGAAGTGCGGGCGCCAGAGCTCGTGCACGTGTCCGAAAAGAACCTCTCTGAGATCGAGAACGTCCACGGATATGTGTCGCACTCGCACATCTCCCCTCTCAAGGTAGGGCACCTGACTTAATGTTGTGACACACCCGTAGAAGTGGATGACATGAACTTTATCTGCACCATGGATGACAAGGGCTGGGCGATATGCAGATGGAAATTGAATTGTGATTGTTGGGATCAAATTATAATCATAAGAACTAAAAATCTGTATAATTGGGGCAGTTTTAGAAGCAAATTAAACCTATTTTAATTAAATCTACAGTAAAACTCAACCTAAATTTAAAATGCATTTTATCTGGATGTTTATACCACATTAACATTACATTATCATTTAGAAAGTTTGATTTTATAAAGCTGGTCACATACTAGAGGAAGAATACTTGGCCAAACAAAGCCATCTGGGTCTGGAACATAGACTGTATAATGAAGTGGTCTAAGTGACTAAGTAATTAATGTTCATATCTTTATTTACAGACAAAATACCAGTATAGCAGGTTAATATGAACATTTTAAGAACAAAATTATGAGCCTGACAGCAGCAGTTACAAAGAGAGGGGTGATAGTTTCTCACTGTAACCAATTAACCAATCAGAGAATTTCATGGTCCGTTTATGTCAACACAAAATAGTTTCAACCGATAGAAAATGATAAAATCAGGAGGACCAAGTCATTGTTTTGCAAGTGTCAAGTCTTTTGCCTCAATTCCGAGTCACGTCCCAGGTCACAGACAGGCAAGTCCAAGTCGAGTCCTGAGTCACAGAAAAGCAAGTCCAAGTCGAGTCCTAAGTCAGTGGCTCTTAAGTCCACATCAAGTTCAAATCCTCTGCTTTGAGCTTCAAGTCCTTTAAACTCTTTAAACCAAACTACCAAATACAGCTCGTATTTGTGGAGTTTATATGATTTTTGTCTATGGTCCTTCTTAAAAACGTCTTAGACACAAATAGAGAAGCCGGAGGGACATGTTCCAGTTTGCTTCTTTAAAATTAAGCAGAATTAAGAATTAGTACATTCAGAACACCTTTATATTTTTGATATATCTTTTGAGGAGAAGCATCAAGGCATTTCAAGTCTCAAAGCTCACATCCAAGTCAAGTCCCAAGTCACTGACTGGGAGTCAATATCTCTCGTGGGAACTGTTTCTTTGCACTACTGGAAAATTTGTTTCAATATTATCGTTTATTGTCTGTATTTACTTCAGCGAAATATTGAACTTAAAAATGTGTTATCATGACAGGCCTACCCTCAAGTCCAAGCCAAGTCCCAGATCTTAGTCCATTTTATCAGGTCAGGTTACAAGTCCTCAGAATAGTGACTCAAGTCTGACTTAAATCCAGGTCATAATGTGCAAGTCCCCACGTCTAAGTGAAAGTCATTACCCAATAACAGACAGATTAACCCAGAATTACATTATTAACATCTTAAATTCAGTATAAAAGTGCTAAGTGTTAGGCAAGACAAAGCGAGTTTATTTGTATAGCACAATTGGTACACAAAGTATTTCAAAGTGCTTTACCAAATAAGACATTAAAATCACAATACAAACAAATCAACCCATAAATAATCACAAATTTACATGAATGGTACTTAAATTGAAAGCATCATCTGGTTCTAAGAAAATCATTATATTAATTTTCAGGCATATCGCCCACTCCTTTGAATGAAAACACACAACCTCCTCTCAGTCTTGTTTTATACAGGAAATATGGGACAGTTTTATAGTTAAATGCATTATCACTATTTGTGCTTGATTTTCACTGAAGTTCTTCATTCTTTCTCTTATTCACTACTTCACCATTTTCACTCTCGCTAATGCACTGTTACTAAGCCATGTTTACCGAGCTGAGGTATAGTAGCTGTGCTCTTACAGTGTGGCCAGCAGAGGGCAATGTTGTTAATGTTGTTACAATACAAAGAGCCAGTCACAATCCTGTGTATGGTCCTGCTTCTATTGACATGTGCATGAAACAGCAGTTTTCTGTTATCTCTAGTGTTGAACACCAGTGCCTTTTGTGTTCATCTGTTATACCTGCATGACAAGTTCTCATTTATGTTACATTCTAAACAAGTTCAGGGTAAAACTTTAGAATAACTGCACCTTAATTACCCAAAACACAACATGAACAAAGGCTTAATTAAGAATGAATATTTAGCTGCACTGGGACTTTTATGTGATCTGTTCATAGATTGATTGATACTTAACACTCTAACCCTAATCTCTTAATTAATCTATTTTCTGATCTTATTATGTTGTTTCCTCATCACAAACATACCTGAAGTTTTATTTTGTTTCATTCACACATATTTAACACACAGGCCCTGTACATTTAGGCTGAGTTCTTCTCTCATATAGAAAACACTCTGTTCCATCTTGTGATGTCATGTGGTAATACAGGAAGTGCTCCACTGTGTTTTTAAATTCCATACACCTCCACAAGAATCATTTGGATAATTTCAGCCCTGGAGTTGCCCATCTCTGCTGAACTAAAGGTAAAAGGTAGCTGTTAACTTGAAAACATTTTATGACATCACAAGTTGGACCGGAGCATTTTGAGCTTTGCAGATGTAAACAGACTAATAAAGGGTTGTGTGAATGAAACAAAACACAACTCCACTCATGTTTTTGATGAAGTAACAGCATTCTAACATGGCTTAAAGCTCACAAGTCCATTTTGTGTAATATAGGACCTTTAAATAGTTGCTAAGCCGGAATCATTCTTAAAAAGCTTGTATTCATGCTTTATTAAGGTGTAGTTATTACAGTGGTACATATCTGCATATATATGGAGCATCTGACTCTCTCAGAATGTGTTCAATATAAAATCCAACGCATTGTCTTTGTACATAGGTGACCAACTAGCATCAACTAGTATCACAGATCTGACTATAACAAATGTTCCCTTCATGCCCTTACAAACACATTTATTATTGTTATTCACTTATATTCAGCAGATTTTGTACCTTATGCGATGAAAGACTCAGTTTGCCTGCTGCTTTACCTCTGTGTTGATAATTAGTGTAGTTGTCCCTGACTCCAGACTCCCTGTCATCTCTGTTATAATGGTGCTAATAAAGTGTCTGAGCCCTGCCAAACATCTGCTCAGGGTCTCACATGCGCAGATTCGTTATGTAAATGTTGTGCAGTTGTGTAATGACCTCCATGCCCCTCAAATCTGCTCTGGGCTAACGTGGCTCCCTTTAGTTATATTAAAGGATTATAATGCACCGGTGCTAGGAGTGAGCCATATTCACTAAAAATTAGTATCTCCACTGAGTACCTCCATAACAATATTCAGTCTAGGGATGTGCCAATTCAGGTCACCAATCCTGATACCAATACTGATACTTGGGTTTTGAGTATATGTCAATACCCATTATCAATAGGTACTTTCCTGAAAACTACTCCAACATTTTATCAAAACTTCGCAAAATGTGAAGAGCTGTTGATACCTTAACAATATGCTATTACAGTAACTTCAGAACATCTAAATATTGTAACAGAGACTGACTCTATAGGTTCTGAGCTTTAAAATGATATCAGTATTTGGGTTGAAGTTGTTAAAAATGGGTTGGTGTTTTCAAAATGGCTAATTGGGAGTATCTGGCGGTATCGGGAGATAAGGAATCAATACTCGAGCCATTAATCGCACCAATGTCTTATTTTTATTTACTTGACAGGGACAGTGCAGTCATACAGAGTCACAGGCAGAGCACGCAGCTGATGTGACGTATATAGAGTGTGTAGCTCGTGCTTATTCTAAACTGTCTCTGGTTTTGTTTTCCAAACGCAAAACTAAGCATAGATGTGATTGTAAATGTTAAAAGTTGTCACATGTTTATATAGCACTTTGCCACCTTCAAGACACTCAAAGCACTTTATATCAAGGAACCATTCACCCATTCACACACACATTCACAGACATTGAGGGTGAGGTCGGTTAAGTGTCTTGCCCAAGGACACAACAACAGCATTCAATTGTTGGAGCTGGAATCAGGGAATATTATGTCAGTCCATCAGAAATGTGTTAAAACATTTGCAATACAATATAACAGAGTTTTTAATGAGCTATTTGCAGGATTTTATATTATAGACAATATACTTTGCATATCTTAAAAACTACATTCACAATCACATGTATTCATTGATAATCTGCCCACCTTTACCTGTTACTATAGTGACCTAAAGGGGTTTCATTTATTTTAATTGATTTAAAGGTCCTATATTGCACAAAATGGATTCTTGTGAGGTTTAAGCCAAGTTATAATGTTGTTAGCCTCCTCAAAAACAGACCTGGAGTTGTGTTTTGTTTCTTTCATACATGTTTGAGTAATGCTTTACCCTTCCATTATTAGTCTGTCTATATCTCCAAAGCTCAAAATACTTAGTTCCATCTTGTGATGTCATGAAGTGGTAGTTAGCATCTACGTTTTCCCTTTAGTTCAGTAGAGATATGCAACTCCAGGGAAGAAATGATCCAAATGATTCTACTGAAGGTGTATGGAGTTTTAAAACACAGTGAAACACTTCCTGTATTACCGCATGACATCCAAGGTGGAACAGAGTGTTTTTCCTTTGAGAGAGAAACTCAGCCTAAATATACAGGGTTTGTGTGTTAAACATGTGTGAATGAAACAAAACACAACTCCACGCATGTTTGTGATGAGGAAACATTATAACATAGATCAGGAAACAGTGTAATGTGGGCCCTTTAATGAGACTGGGACAGTGCACAGTATACATTCACTTTAACACAAGAGATGCATGCTCCTGTAGTCTCGGGCAGGTTGATGGGTTGTGATGGCATTCTACCACAGGTGTTGCTGCCCCAAAGGAGTGGTATGTAAAGAGGGAGGCTGTGTTAGCACGTATCTGAGATTTTGCCCGTGTTGGTGTGGGGCTTTTGACAAGCTGTGATCTCAAATAAAAGTGTTTCTTGCATATGTGCTATGTGCGACGAGTGCTAGTGTGATGAATCCTGGCATTCTCTTAGTTAAAGGGGCTGTACCTGATTTTTTCATGTAAAACACTAAAATGTGTTTTGCCCCTTGGCCGATACAGTGTAGTATAGGCTCTGAGGGTCAAAATAAGTCTCGTGTGTACTGTCTGCATCAATTATGAAGCAATTTTATGGTCCACGAACCAGGAAGTGTGCTGTTAGCATGCTAGTTATTATTATTATCACCATGAAAGTTGTGGAAAGCGATTATAAACTCATCGTGGTTAAGAATTAGGATGCATTAGGAAAGTGAGTAATAACTTTGGAACGTCAAAACTGTTTTAGTTCTGTTTTTCATGTTTTTAAGACGATCAAAATCAGGTACAGCGCCTCTAAGTCCAAAACGTGGGTCTTTCAAATCACTCTCTCTCTCTCTCAACATTGCATTATTTCTCCTCTATCTCTCTGCACCAATCTCCCACATGTATATCTTTCCTTTTTGACCTATACTGCTGGCTGGTAATTTTCTTTCATTTCTTACCCGCAGCCTGCACTGGTAACCCGTTTTGATCTTGCATACCCGGGTGTGACTGCAGCAAACTACCTGGCAAGTTTAATTTGATTTTCATTGATTTGACTCTACCACTGGGTAACGTGAACCCCTTTTTGTATTACCACTTATGATTTTTGGGTCCTTTTTGTACCCAAATTGTGATGTCCCCCGGTGCTGCATGGGTATTTGTTGTCATCCATTTTCTGAAGAATATTTAATTTCAAGTGGGATTGTTGGAGCTTTTTTCATACCCCCCCGGTTTGTTAAATAACTCCATGTGTGTTGTGACTCATTTGCTTGCCAGAAAATACCACCTGATTGTAGTGTTTTTGTACTGTGGAGCTTGACTATATAAATCATACTCGTTTTATTTTAGCCCCTGTTATTCCAATATGTTTGAAGGGATAGTTCAACAATACTAAATGGAGTCTTGGTAAACAGTCACATTTTTGTATAGCACTTTTCCACCTTCAAGGCACACACACACATTCATACACCAGTGTACACAGACACTGTGATCACGGTGGGTTAAGTGTCTTGCCCAAGGGCACAACGGCAGCATTCATCTGTGGGAGCTGGAATCGCACTGCCAACTTGTGGGTCCATGGATCTGACCAATGATGTTTATGTTGAAAGCTGAATTTGAACTGCCAACTTTCGGATCAGTGGACAAATACTCTACCAACTGAGGTACTGTCTTAATTCTCATGCCAGACAATGCCAAGGGCAAATCTTTCTGAGAACAAAAAGTATATATAATTGTGCCTAAGGTAGCATGTGGTGGCATTGTGCATATACGTCTGTCTACAGCTGTATAACTCATTTGTGATATCCATAGGTTTCAGAAAGAAAGAAAAGAAAAAATATTGACTGTTGCCATACCGAGTAACGATAAAAATAAATAAATAGTGAATGGTGAAATGTCTTTGTGTGTCACCTGTAATATGAAGCTGAAACCTATGAATAAGGGTAAAATACATTTGCATTTGATGTTTTATTAAAGTAACCATAGCAACTGTACATACCATACTATGCCATCATTTCCAACTCGATTTGAATCCTGATGAAAAGGCAACAAAACTGTCCACTCTCCACCGAAAGATGTTTTAATGTTCCATTTAATCCACCTGTCTCCATAGAGTTATATGAGCCAGTATGAATTCAAAGGCTGTTTCTCAAAATGCATTTCCCCCGTAGGGACATGAGTCACCTCTGAAAGCAGCACCAACAAACACTAAACTTTCCAGTATTTAACAAGATTTTTGATGAATTGTACAGAAGGATTGTTTGAAAACTAATTCCAAGCCTGATTTATTAAACTCTAAAAATGAATTTGAATTTTTAGGCATTAAGTTTACTTTATTTACTTATTTATTTATTTGATTGGGACAATGCATGCTATTAAAAGACATGGTACAACATGAAGGTAAACACACTGGATTATAGCGAAGGCTAATTTCCATACGTTCTATACATTGTTTTAAGTTGCAAGTCTGACAGCAGCAGTTACAGAGAGAGGGGACACGGTTTTTAATAGAAAGTGAATTGGAGCCAGTCAATGGAGCCGAAAGCTTGCACATGCTCATTTCCTGTTTGGAACGTGGCAGCTAGCAGGTTAGCTTTATCTATTTATATATACAGTCTATGGTTTTACAAAAAATATGTGTATAACTATGTAATTAAACTACACCAAAAGTTTCAAATTTGTCTCTCAAATTTCAGATTTCTTTCCTATTAACCTGCAGTGTCTCACCGTATGTGTTTCCATGGAGATGTTATTGCTTATTTGCATTGCCTGGAATGCTCCACAGTAAGGCATTAAACTTATTTATCTCCATAGAGACAAGCAGGTGACACAGGCAGACCAAGTTACAAGGCAGATCTGTGGAGATGCGACCCTACTCACAGTAAGAATGCATGATTTTGAGCTATCTTTGAGCTAAAAAACCACCTGCAATTGAAGAAATCCACGATACACAAATGTAATGCTGTATTGTGAAACATGCCTGGCAAAGCAACGATATCGCCACAGCGACAAGCAGGTGGCAGAACATCAGAAAGAGTTACATAGTGCATGTTTAAACAAACAGCACAAAATGTCAAAGGTTTTGGTGTTTTCAGAAGCACAGATCTTTAATACACTTTCTATTTAACAGAGCACTCTTTTCATAATGGTGACAAGGTATCTCAAGGTCGGTTACTTGCTGTCACGTTTTTTAGCACCTGGAGTGAAATAGGGTCCATCAAATACTGCATTTTAAGACTTACTGAAGCGCCGTCTGCATTCAAAAGAGGAGAGGCACGTCACTGCGGGCCAATATGGTGTATAGATTCATTAAGGATAGAAACATGAAGATTCATTAGCTAGCGAATGCCTGTCCTTCCCCATTATAACCATCTTATTTAGTTTGGGCGTCAAAATGATGCATTACTCATACACAAAGCTTTTTTTTCATAATTAGACAACGCCCACTTTTCACTTTGTCAAAAACTAGCCTAATCTGTGGTTTACTTAATGTCGTTTTGTGAAATAATCGATCTTTGTTGTGTCTTTCTGATGAACGAAGGAGGAGTTTTTGGGGTTTACATCGGCGCTGGCCCATGCATTTTAAATGAAACGCACCATAACGCAGATGTATTCAGGCACAGTAGATGAGATAGTGGGAGATTTATGATGCCGTTTTACTACTGACTGGAAAAGCTTTGGCAAGGTGAAGCAGGGCCATCCATAGCATTACAAAGCACTGCCAGCTCTACATCCTCATTGTGTTCTGTTTTCTGCACTGACAAAATCCCTGCGTTAAAGCTATACTATGGAACTTTTATGAGGGAGGTGGCAGATGTGTTTCCATGAAGATGTTATTGCTTTGCCTGGTATGATCCACGATATGGCAATAAGCTTATTAGTCCAAATTTACCAGATTTTTCAGGCTCAGTAAATATTTAATTAAGGGGTTAGGAGTTAGACTATTAAATCAGACCTATCCTGCAAAATCAACTTTTCAGAGCTTTTAACCATGTCATAGTAATTTCCTTTCAAAATGTATTCACCCAAAGCTGTATTTGGAGTGATTCAAGTTTGAGTAAGACGCCATTTTGCCAATCAACCCCCTTTGTCACCCTCACCAGTACACACCCACTACTCTATACTTACTTGGTTCTTCTTTTTATTTTCTTAAATGGTGATACAGTGTCGCGTAGTCATTTTGGTTCAAATGAAAAAAAATCTGCGGCTTGCTAGTGTGATGTACAGGTATCCATAGGAGGGGCCAACAGTTACATGGCGCTCTGTTGTGATGACATTTACAGTGACGTCAGCTCCTATTGGGCACCATAGTTTTCTAACGCATAAATGAGCGAACTTGTTTCTTTTCTGAAGTTGTTTTAGACAAATATTACGATTTAAAATGTGCAAATGAAAACAAAATGATCCACGGGTGTCACAGATTATAACTATAGAGCACACACAAGCACAGTAGGTCTGCTTAAATTAAGTAGTACCAATTTATCTACTGTATTTCCACAGAGATAAGCTGGTGATGCCACAAGGTCAAGTTACAGGTCAGATCAGTAGAGAGGCGAGACCACTCACATTACACATGTCCCAGGTATCTTTGAGCAATAAAATCACCATTAATCGAACTAACGCAAGATAGACGAGTTAAGTGCCATAGCACGGAACATTCCAGGTAGGACTGAACCATTTGGGAAAAATATCAAATTGTTTCTGACAAGATTTTCTCTTTTAATGATTCAATTCGGTGCAAATTTTAAATGCGTCCAGGAGAATTGACCAAAACAGTGAAATATGAACTTACATACTAACAAAACAACTGCATTTATTTTAGCACATTTGCACAGATATAAACTACATGGTTAGCAGCTTTTATGCAAAATAAGACAGGGTATTTTGCAGTTTGTGAAGTAAAACACAAGCACCAAAATCTTCCAACCCTGATTCCAGGCTAACAACAAAATCTTCATGGAGACTAGTAGGCGGCAGAAAATGTGCATAGCCCACCTTTAACACACCATTGAATCTATTGTAAGCATACTTCCTAACACAAATGAAAAGTGCCCTTTGAAAACTGACCATTATCCTCCACACTCTCACACCTATACATCTAATTAAATTACTATTGATGCTGCGTGGGTGTAATTTCCTGGTGGGCTGGCTCCCTCGCGGTTCGGGGGAAGGCCTAACCTGATCCTTAATGTGCGCATAGACAAGTGTGTAAGTGCTACCAGGAAACCAGAATTTCAGCACTGGCGCTTTTGAATGAAAAATAGCTTTAATACAGCACGCGTAATTGTAAAGGCAGAAGACTTATGGTTTGTCTATGCGGAGGAAGTGTAGCCCCTCCTCTTTCACCAGTCAAATCAAGTCGTGTGGATTAGAGTGTCTGACTCACCCAAGACATTATTGATTCTAAGGGCTGCGTTGTTCTATCGATCTCTCTTTCCATGGTAATTTGAGCTTCACAAAACACATGCATTTTGGTAACAGCCCAAGCTTCCCTGTCAGTCAGACGGCTTAGATGTTTATGAGTGATAAAAAGAAGAGGAGAGGCTAGTCTTAATGGAGAGCGACAGGGGACCCCAGATACTATGTCTTAAAGGGGCTGTAGTGGTTCATGTAAAATTAGTCTTGTCCTCAAAGCATTTTACATCACGGAACCATTCACCTATCCACACACACATTCATACACCAGTGTACACAGACAGGAACGCATTAGGGAAGTGAGGACTAGTAATAAGGCAGTTTTTAGACAGTATAAATCAGAACCAAGTTTGATCTAGCTGGGAAAGATCAGTTTCTTGATCCACAGCCTGTTGGTGTCATTTCAGCTATTCTTTCTGTCTTTTTATTGTGAATTATAGCATCATGAAACTTGCAACAAAACAAAGTGCTATATATAGAGTTGATGATGTCGCTTCTAGGTCCAACCAGAAAATTCACAGCCTTAGATTTATTTTTGTTCCTTATTCATCAAACAAGAGGCAGTTTTCTTTCAAAAGAGTATGTTTATCCAAAAACTGTATCAAATCTACAAATAAAGTAGTAATAATCATAACATAGGCTGACCAGTGTGTATATCTCACTAACTGCCAGTCACTACTAACACTAGCTTAGCCTTAACCTCCCTCATACACTTTCTGTCATAGTTATAACCACAGATCCATGCTATTAACCTTGTTAGCTTTAAATGGCTGCAATCTCTTTTAAATGGGAGATCTATGGTCGCTAAGAAAAAGAGGAAATTGTAAAAAAATGCCTCTTCCAGCCTAAAGACCAGACGTGGGCAAACTACGGGCCAGAGGCCACACACGGCCAGTTGGACTATTAATCTGGCCCGCCGAATGTGACCAAATTCTATTAAAATAGGTAAGGGTAAACCTACTTCAAAGTTTTTCTGCTGTGTTTATTTAACTGAAATTTTATAAATTCATTAGTAACTTAATTCATGCATTTGGAAAACAATTTGTACAATGGGCCTTTTATATTCATGCTTTGCTACATGTTACAGGCAAATCTCAAATGTAATATGTACATATATATATATCTTGGCCCGGTGCCTTTATCAAATTTTGGAACCCATTGTGGCCCATGTGTCAAAAAGTTTGCCCGCCCCTGCCATAGACTGTATAAAGAAGTGGACTAAGTGAGCGTCACCTATAGCATTTGGCTCCAGTCAAATGAAGCTCATTGAGGCTAGCAGTGACATGGGGCTAATTTGGTGACACATTTAGAACTCCGATCGCGAGTATCATAGCATCCACACAGCCCATGCGGAGCGAGGCTGTTGAAGGTAACACCCCTTCCCACCTGCCCTGCTGGTTAAGCAGCCAGTGGGCCCTTCGCAACGCTGTCAATTAAACCTGTTGCTAACGCTTGCAGGATCAGTCTAGGGGAAAGAAGGCACCCGAGTTGTCTGTTATTAATGTTAATATCTTGTTGTATGGACACTAAAGCAAAATAAAAATACCAGGATCATGTAAAGCGGGTTAACGCGAACATTTTAAGACCAAAATGATGAGTCTGACAACAGCAGTTTCAGAGAGAAGGGCGAGAATTTTCCAGAAGTGCACCCATGATTAATTCCTATTTGGAATGCACTGACTAGCAGGTTAGCTGTGTCCATTATATATACAGTCTATGTTCCAGGCCCGACAGCTAATATTACACTTAACAACTCTATACTTCTAAAATAATTAATTAAAATATTTCCCCATTTAAATAGTCTGTGTCACAATAATATAATAACAGTTTGATGGTTGGTTTGGGTCTGTGGGTTAGGTTGAAGTTTGACGATGGGTAAGCCTGTGTAAGATACAGATTTTTTTAATTTTTATTTATAAACAAGAACAGTAATTGAACGGCACATCGCTAACATTTGTGCGTTTAGCCTTTTATGGTGATGAGGTTGGGAGCTGTGTTCCTCGGCAGGACACTCTGCTGCGGTGTAAAAGCAGCCTTCTGGAGGTGATGTGTTTCAGGCAGTGCAAATTGACAAGCACCGGTGTCCTTGAACAGGGCTGATTATTTTAAGGACGCAGTGTCGTGACTACGGAGCGGAGGTTCCATCACTCTAAATGTGTTTCTCCTCACAGACGGCCCCTACAGACTATTTCATGTCATTTCAGAGCGAGAAATTTATAGAACCCAAATGTTTTCTGTGGGGAGAAAGAAGAAGGGGGGAGGATCTCTTCTTTTCTTTCATAGACTGACTCTCTTTCAAAAAACATTGAACTGTGACTGTTAGAATAAAAAAAGCTGTAACATCACACAGAGAAATCTGCCAATATAGTGTCTGCAATTTAGCAATTAATATTTAATCCTTGTCCGTTAAAGCACCTGTACCATAGACTGTATATATAGATGGGCATAGCTAACATCCTAGCCGCCGCATTCCAAATAGAAAGTGAGCTCTAACTTTCTATTGAAAAACTGTCGCCTCTCTATGTAACTGCTGCTGTGAGCCTCATCATTTTAGTCTTAAAATGTTCGAATTAACCCACTCTACATGATCCTGATATTTTTATTTCGCTTTTTTTGTCCAAAAATCAAGATATGAACATTAATAACAGACAAATCAGGCGTCTTCTTTCCCTGAGGCCACTTCTATTGGCAACAGCATTAGCATTAGCAACAGGTTTGATTGACAGTGTTGCTAAGCGCCCGCACCCTGCTAAACCAGCGGTGCCGGCAGGAAGGACGTTACCTTCAACATGTGGTGGTGAAAACGGGGATTGATCCGCAATATGGCGTTTTGAAAATAAGTGATTAAAGATTACTCAAACATGCATGAATCACTCCGAAAACTACTTTGAGAGCATAAATGAGAAGGAAACAATTATAACATAGCTAAAAGCTCTGAAAAGTCCATTATACAGAATTGGTTTGCTTTAATATTGTCCATTCCCCACTAATAGTATAACATGTGTGGTTGTGTAACTGGCCCATAACTGTCTGTCTTGTACCTGGGCGAAAGAAGCTGTTTAAATGTTTGCTTTGAGCGCAGTGGAAAGCATCATTGCTCTGACCAAAATGGAGGAACATGCCGTGCTTCATGTGTTCCATTGTTTTTATGAGCAGACACAAAATGGCTCTATTACTTTCAATGATGTTGGAGTCTTTATAGATCCGGCCCAGCTTTGCCGTGTGTGTCTTTTGGAGGATTCTACTAATCTTTGTAATGGCTTCAATCTGGAACAAAAACATTTATATTAATAAATGTAGCCTTCACTTTTTGAGAGGAACACAATGACAGACACAAGTCAGAAAAACACAAGAATGAAAGTGACTCATTGTAGAGGAAATCTGTGAGATTCACATTTTTCGAAAGTCAACAAAACATATTAAAGAAGACCTATTATACTTGTGTGTCCTCTAAAGCTATTATCTATGACGCCCGTGGATTATTATATTATAATTTTGACATTTAAATCACAATATTCATCTAAAAGAACTTAATAAAAGAAATAAATCCACCGACTTCCGCGTTACAACACTACGTGCCCAGCGAGAGCTGACATCGCCGTAAACGTCATCACAACATAGAGTTGGCCCCTCCGATGGATAGCTGCACATCACATTAACAAGTAGTAGATTTTTTGTAAAAATTGAATTGAAGAATGAAGCGCATACTCACAGTGGGTGTGTACCAGTGGAGGTGAAAACATTTACACATTTACACATTTTAATGATCTGCTATGACTACAGCTTAAAGGAACTGTATGTACCATTTTCATTTTAAATTTCACAAACTTGCCTAATCTGTCTCTGTCTGATCTGAAAGGTCTCTACTTAAACCCAGCACCTGCAGCCAAATATGAATCAGTGCTAGTGCAGCCTCTGCAGCTCAGTGAGCGAATTCTGGAGGTTCTCAACTTTCACATGAGAAAAACCTCCACGTGTGCTCTATAGGGAGGTGTAGGCGCTTCTAACCCAGGTTCAGTTGTAACTATAGTTCCAGTCCAATTATAGTTTTTCGGTAAAAACATAGGCTACGAACAGATCCTTTAACATTCCACTAAAACAATCTCTTTTTGAAAAGGTAGTGACATTTTTGTGATCCTTAGAAATAAAAGTGTGTGCGCATGTTTTAAGCTCGTCCTGATATGTTGGCTGTAACAGCTCTGGGTGAAGGGGCAGTTACATCACACCTTCTCAGTCTAATGAGTCACTTTGCTTTGGCCCTGTAAAAGGCTCCAGCTTCATTTAGACCACTGCAATATTAAGAGGCGTTTTCCATTAAGGCAATGAAAAGCCGAGCATGGCTCAGATGGGTTGGATTTGGCTTCACTCAAACTAAATCATCATCTAAAGGTTACATTAAAAAAATCTAATAGAAAAAGCATGAATATTCATCAGACACTTGATAAACCAGCACTTTTCAGGCTCTGTCTAGACTTGCACTCATCAAAGGATTCTATAAAAGTGTCTTGGACCAGCTGATTGTGATCACAGCTTCTGCATATTTGGACTGTTTTGTCTCTGTATCTTCATATGGATTCTTGGCTTGGCCTGTTTCATTAATAGCAAACTAAAATAGCAATATTAATTTTCACAATTATTTATTTTACTGATCAAATCTGCAAGCATTCTGCAAACAAAATATCTCTTATATGACAAAAAGGGCCTTTAAGCATTCTGAAAACACTTGAATCTTTTATCAGTTTAGTAATTAATTGGCAATAAGACTTTTGGCTCTGTTGTGGGATCCGAATCTTTTGGATGGTTCATGTCAAAGAGCTGTTCAAGACTGACTCTTTTTACATTTATTTATATGACAGAAGCCACTGTGAGAACTAATTTAAAGTAATCACTGAGAGAAATGACCAAGCCTCAGATGTGTTTAAAATGGTTCAAACTGAGAGTGGGAGAGTGTTTACCCTTTCGAATGATGAAATTCGAAATAAATAATGACTCAAAAACTGTTATTACGATGTCAAATATGTTTTTTGCACAAATCTCACTCATGTCGTCTGGTCTGCCTCTATACTGATCCTTATGTTGGTTGAGTGTGTTGTGGACTTTCTACAAGCAAAACAAATATAGAATAAAATGAATTGAGAAGTAGTCTTAAATACATACAGCATACCACAAGAATTTAAACCTGTTATTGGAGCACATGGCCAAAACACTTCTTGGGACATAGGATAAGGATTTTGTCAAAAATGTTCATGTAAAGATTAGGATTTCCATAAAAAGCATTTATCAGTGTAAAAATACATACAATTGGAAAGTTATGGTTCTTTTAAAAAAGGAGATGCGGATTCAATGTTAAGGAACTGTTTAAAAGAGCCGACTCGTTCATGAACATCACATCACTATAATTCATTCATATTTCAATCTTCTCTCAGCTGTTAATCTCCCTGGATGTTTTCACAATGTGCATCGTGATCTAAAATTTGAACATAAAATGCAAATCTAATCACTACATTTCTGAAATGGATTTTTTCAAATTTTTATTATTTCCTGTGGTAAAACTGGAAAAGTGTGTATAATAAATCCAAAATAATAAAATGAAATGTGCAACCTATTTGAAGTAAAGAGTTTTTGACCGATTTGGGAGGAGTTTGCTAAGAGACCCAAGGCCTTTTGCGTTACTTTTTCTTAAACATTATACCGTAAATTTCGGATTATAAGCCGCTACTTTTTTTCCACGCTTTGAACCCTGCGGCTTGTACAGCAGTGCGGCTTATTTATGGATTTTTTACTGGATAACGGCCCCTGGGTTTTATTTTCACGGACAAGCCTTCTACACGTGGCAGATAAATATGGCAAAAACAACTTAAGTGCATTAAAAAAATACAACTCACCAAACCGCTGCATCAGAGGGAGCCCTGCGCTGATTATGTGATTATGTCTACTCTGCTCCGCAGTTTCTTTCAAAAAACTCTAAAGGCGTATTGTTTAATCCCAGGTGCTTATTCTCCATGTGCCAAAGCAGTTTTGAAGGTTTCATTGCCTTATTTGCTTTTCCCGTATGTTACGTAGAGCGGACTGTGCGCGTGAGTCACCTGAGCGACAAACCCAGATTTTAAGTGGGCATTGTCTGTTAAATTTATCTTTCTTTTTCTTGGAGGTGTAGTCTCCTCTTCTGGCTCCTCAGTTGTCCTTTTCCCCTTTGTTAAAAGCTCTCCAAAGACTTTTGTTTTGGCTCATTTTCACTCGCTTGTGGCTCTACTTTTGTGCGTCGTGTCTGATGTGTTATACGTGATACGTCACCGCGGAGACAAGAGCAGATAATATACTTGCTACTACATCAAATAGATTTCTGTGGCGATTTCCAGCAGGATTTTCATGATACATCTACGGACGAGCTTATTAGTGTGTCATTAGGGACGGGCGAAAGTTGCTCCTGACCCCTGTGCGCACAACGTCTGAAAATCAGGGCTCTTTACGCAGGACTGTGAGCTGTGTCTGTGTCTGTGTCTGTGAGACGTGAGCGGTGTTTGTTTTGAACATTGTTCCGCGAGTGTGACGCTTATTTTGAGCAACGAAAAATAAGAAAATATAATTTTATTGTAAGATCATAATAATCTTCCAATTTAAACTACAACAAAAAAGAGCTAACACAAATAAAATACACTTCAGCCACGCAGAGCCGCAGTATGAGGCTGAAAGAGGCGCATACGGCTCCGGAGCCGCGGGTTGCCGACTCCTGAAATAGAGCTACTGCACGTAAGCTCGACATCAATGAATCCAACTTGGTCAATGTAAAAGACGACAAAAGTTTTCAGAGGAAATAAAAGCAGATTTTCCGTTTTGGTGCAGTTTTATTTTCTAAACCTGCAGATGTGTTCATCCCGTGTTGTTGTCGTGTTGGTTCCAATTTTCAGGCAAAGTAAAAAAAAAGCGTGTCAGTGCACCGTCTTTCTGTGTAAATATCTCATGTTACAATATGAAAACCTGCGGCTTTTATTCAGGTGCGGCTTATATATGTACAAAATTGATTTTCTCTTCAAATTTAGCTGGTGCGGCTTTTAATCAGGTGCGCTCTGTAGTCCGAAATTTACGGTAATATGTTTGTGAAGTGCTGCCCCTGTACTGCAAATACAAGCAGAATCTTGATCACAGTTGTAGCTCCATTTTGCTGTGTATTTCCTCCTTGGAGTTCAGAGCAGATGACGTAAACATGGCCGACACGGTGTGCTCCCTCAGCGCAGATTCACAGATGGCTTTTGTAATTGTGTATATGCTCCATGCCTCTCTATGGAACCCACTGAACCGCCTTCTCCATGTCGTTCTTGTTCTGCAGTAAAGATCGATTCAACAAGTGCCCACATTATAGCTGCATGAGGCTGGAAAAGACTGTGGTATGGTTGTTACGTACTGCAGTGCTGATAACAAAATTTTTATATAGTTTTTGACACAATAATAGGCTCTGGGCACAGCGGTGCGCTAGCTGTGTCTCAAAGCTAACTATTCAAATCGGAAAACATAAAATAAACAACCTATTAAAATTTGAATTAATTAGAATAAAGACTACCCAGTTATTTTTATATGTAGAATACTTCAGTTTGTGACATTGTTTTAATATTTATGTCTCAAAATTAGCATTAACTTTAGCATTGAGACACAAACATGTCTCTTTATAAACATAGAAGTGTCCTCTGGTGAAGGATGGCAGCATAGACTGTATAAAGAAGTGGATTAAGTGAGTGTGACGTCAACCGTAGCGTTCGGCTCCAGTCAGATGAAGCTCATCGAGGCTAGCGGTTATTGGGAGGAAGTAAGCAAGTATCATAGCAACCAAAGAGTGAAGCTGTTGAAGGTAACGCCCCTTCCCACTCGCATCGCCGGTTTAGCCGGGGGTGGGCACTTAGCAACATTGTCAATCAAACCTGTTGCTAATGCTAGCAGGAGCAACATTGGGGAAAGAAGGCGCCTGATTTGTCTGTTACTGATGTTCATATCTTGAGTTAGAGACAAAATAGTTAAATAAACATACCAGTATCATGTAGAGTGGGTTAATACGAACATTTTAAGACCAAAATGATGAGCCTGACAGCAGCAGTTACAGAGAGAGAAGCAACAGTTTTCTAATGTAAAGTGAATTGGAGCCCAAGTCATTGTAGCCGGAAGCGCGCCCATAATCACTTCCTACTTGAAATGCAGTGGCTAGCAGGTTAGCTCTGGCCATTTATATATGTGGTCTATGGTTGTTAGGGACATCCGCCCGCAGCTCCCTGTCCACCTCCTGATCTTAAAACATTTATTCATTTTAGCGTGACTCGGCAAAAAACTCATAGAGATAATACTGGACAGGAAGTAGTGATGCTAACAGTGAGGTTACAGTATCGCTACTGTGCACAGAACCAGATTTCAGTCTATGTGTACATGCCTTGTTTTTAAGTCTGACTGTGAAAACGAAAGCTAACATAACATAAAAACACAAGGCAAAGTCCAGGCTATTTTAAAATGTTTCAAAACAAACCACAACATTATGAACATAATTTGATATAGGAAATAGCCATTCAAATTCAACAGAAGTTTGACAATATTATTCAAAGGCCAACTGCCAAACAAATGCAGAGTTTGTAATAAAGGAGCTATTCAGCCTCACCAGATGTAAAAATAACTTCACTTTCATAAGTTGCTGATTTCTCTTGCAAAATCAGTGTATTTCAAATATTAAACTATAATGGCAATGCAACCACTGATAACAGTGACATTTTTAAAGTGGACCTATTCAAAATTACTTTTCAGAGCTTTTAACCATGTTATATTTTCTTCTTATTTACCCTCTTTAAGGTGTAGTTTGAGTGATTCATGTTTGAGTAATCTCTAATCTCCTGTTTTCAAGATGCCATTGCTCAGATCATTTTCACCCCCATCGGTACACGCCTACTGCTCTGTACTTACTTCATACTCCAATTTTATTTTCTTTATCGGTGATACTTGTAGGATTCAGCAGTGTTGCGTAGTCATTTTGTTACAAATTAAAAAAAATCTGCTACTTGCTAGCGTGATCTGCAGGCATTCACGGAGGGGCCAACAGCTCCATGGTGCTTTGTTGTGATGACGTTTACAGCAGCAGTTTTCTAACACGTAAACCAGCAGCCTTGTTGCTTTTATTAAGTCATTTTATGTCAATATTACAATTTACAATGTCCAAATCATAAGATAATGAGTCACAGGTGTCAGATTATAACTATAGAGCAGATGCAAGCACAATATTTCTACATTAAATATCATAAATCATCCATACTTTTGCTATATATTATGCAGTCCTATAAGTGTAAATGCTCACTGGTGTGGTAGACCTCTTCTCCTCCTGATGGGTTGCCAGATTGTTCGTGATGACGCTCTTGAACAGCACCACACAACCATCATGCCAGCCTTGGTTGAGATTCAGCTCTCAGCCTCAGTATGGGATCCTCCAGAATTGATTTGCTCTTAGTGGCTTTCTCTAAGAGGTCAATTTCGTGCACTTTCGCCGGTGGACTCTTAAAATAGTTTTGCAGATAGAAACTCAGTCAGAAGCTAAATGATGCCTAATAACAACACTCGGAGGATAGAAATAGATTGCGTATTTAACAGTTGATACAATATTATGAAAGAACGACAATTGGAAATGGAAAACAGACGGACTGCTTTTAGTACTCGAGAGCCTCGTGTTGAAACCTCTCAAATCAGAAGATGGAAGTGTACTGGAGCTGCCGTAACAGCCCCGCGAGTGTGCGAATGAGCCTCTTTTAAACCAGTTATGGAGTACTATTTTGTCACATGGTTATAGCCTTGCATTGGTTCAGTGGTTCAATACAAGCTCTCAAATGTTTAATTCAGAGGCTACCTACTAGTGTTGTCACGATATTGAAATTTCAAACTTGATTTCGAAGGAATAGACTCAATACTGATTCTGATAACACGCTGATAATAAAAAAAAATCTAATAGAATGTGATTTTCAACATTAAATGGTAGTAGTTTCTGTTATATTCCCATGTGGCCTTATATCTGTGTAATCCCTCAGTCGTCCAGGTAGGTTCCATAGTGGTCCATGGGCTTTGTGTCTTATACTTGTTCTGAGACAGCACAAGATCTTTTAAAAGTGATGCAAGAAAAGTTCATTTCTGTCCTGTGAGTGGGACTTTTTAGTATCGATACCTCCTCAAATGAGTATCTAGTTTCGATACTAGTTTTTGTATCGATTAATATCTGATTTTCATTACTTTTGACAACTCTACTACTTTCTGGTTGGCCTATACTCATTATGAAGATATTTACTGAATACAAAATAAGGCTGAAAGATTTGGAAAGAAACTAACATAAAAATCAGATGCCTTTAAGAACATGTTTGTGAGCGTCTAGACTTCAGGGTTAGTAGTTTTTTCATACATAAGACTCAAAAGGATACAGCATATTATGGGGTTTACAGATAATTTTTATGACACAAATAAAAACAGCGCAATTTCAACCAATATTCATACTGAAATTTCAATTAAAATGAGAGGAGACATGATGTATGATTGTCTTTTAAAAGCTTTTAATGCTATTTATAATGATATTTCCTTATCATTAGCTTTCAAAGAGCTGTACTTTGTTTGATTAATGGGTGTTTGATAAATGCATTTGAGGCTGCTCATTTGTGGCAGTGCAGCCCTGTATTGAAATGCGTTCTGCAGTTTTAAGCATAAGTTAGCGGGCTGTTTCAATTATCAAGCCGTTTAATTGACCTAATCCCACCCTGCCCACTTTTGCCTCTAAATGCTACTAAACTGCACTTTTTGTAGTGGTGGGAATTCCATTCACCTAAATGGACAATTTGAGACAAGTTTCACTCCTAAAATATGATGTAAAATAGATTGATTAGGATTACCAAACTCATGTCTATTTGCTAAATGCCAGAACAATGAGAGAAGGGTTTTTTTCATTGTTTCGCATTTATATAGTGTATGTAAACTTATGGTTTCAACTTTATAAGAATTACTTACTTCACAACCCGAATGACGATTGCGGTGCCTACAGCACGGCAGAATAAGGCGAATATAATAATTTATAATGAACAAAATTGTAAATAATGTGTTCCTTAATCTAGGAACTCAAAGAAAATAAAACTGAAAAAACATGAATAGCCTACATCTATGCATTTAGTATAGTAAACATAGGGAGCTGATTCACCTCTGTACTTTTCCCACACCTTTTACTGCAATAGTTATCAGTTGTATTATTGTTAAAGAAGCCCTATTGTGCTTGCGTGTGCTCTATAGTTATAATCTGCAACACATGTGAATCATTATGTCATAATTTGCACATTTTACATCACAATATTCATCTAAAACGACTTGATAAAAGAAACAAGTTCACTCACTTCCACGTTAGAAAACTGCTGTGCCCAATGGGAGCTGATGTGACCGTAAACGCCATCGCAACAAAAAGTCCTTTCTATGGATATCTGCACATCACCGTAGCAAGCAGCAGATTTATTTTTTTTTTCATTTGTACCAAAATGACTACACAACGCTGCCGAATTCTATGAATATCACTGGTTAAGAAAATAAAATTGGACGTCACAGTGGGTTACTTGAAAATAAGCCATTAAAGATTGCTCGAACATGAATCACTCCAAATACAACTTTGGGTGAGTAAATGTTGAGGGGAAAGAACATGGCTAAAAGCTCTGAAAAGTCAATTTTGTATCATAGGTCTGCTTAAACTTCTAGATTTTTTCTCAGGCCACATTTAACAGAGTGCTGTGATGCTGGTCTGAACCTGGTTGCGTCTGCTTTCTCTGGTCTTACATAACTCATCGATCGTTTCGTTCTGTCCCTGTGATTCCATTCATTGCTGCCATCTTCTTTGTAAAGGAGGATCTTCTATGTGTGGTATAGAAGCATGACAGGCAGCTCTGAAGTTACATTATGTTGCGCAGTAGGTTTCTATAGAGAAGAGAGGGGATGAATCCAAGGCTCCTCATAGACCTCCGCCCACAGACGGCCATTGTGCTCCAGACGTTATCACAGCTCAAGGATCATGGAGCCGGAAGTAACGGGAAGATGAGTTGTTACATAGACTTAGTGTTTAAGCCTGGTAGTTGACTTTATGCTTGTATCATAGACTGTATATATAAATTGACACAGCTAACCCGCTAGCCGCCATGTTCCAAATAGGAAATGAGCATGGGTGTGCTCCTGGCTCCATCAACTCTGGCTCCAATTCTCATTCTATTGAAAAACTGTCACAAGTCTGTCTGTAACTGCTGCTGTCAGACTCATCCTTTTGGTTATACAATGTTCGTATTAACTCGCTCTACATGATGTTGTCTTTATTTCACTATTTTGTCCCGAAATCAAGATGTGATCATTAATAACAGACCTTCTTTTCCTTAAGATGCTACCACTAATGTTTAGCAACAGATTTGATTGACAGCGTAGCTAAGCAACCGCTCCATGCTAAACCAGCGGTGCCGGCAGGAAGGGGCGTTGCCTTGAATAGGCTTGCTCCGGATTGGCTCTTTGGTTGCTATGATACTCGCAGTTGGAATGCCAAATATGGGACTTGGCTCCAAATTCGCCTTATAACTGCTAGCTATTTAACTGGAGCTGAACGCTATGGGTGATGTCATGCTCATTCAGTCCACTTCTTTATACAGTCTATGGCTAATTTGGAACATGTCACTAATCTCTCTAGAACAAAATATATAATATATTCTATTACCTCAGTTATGTAAGAATTTAGGCCTTCGTTGGTTGATTTTGCAGAAATACATGGGTTTTTTTTTAATGGTCTTTTTTACGTGTAAAAAGCCATGTTTGTTTTGACATGACCAGACCATACATTTCTGTGATTGGTTAAGCTGCCTGTCAATTACATCCATAAACCAGGACGTAAGCACTGAAAGCAGCACTCTGATTGGCTGCACTCAAAAAATTCTACCCGCTTCGCTGTTGGTTTGAGTGTTTGTTCACTGATCCAAAGGTTGGCGGTTCGAAACCCGCTTTTGACTTGAACATCATTGGTTGACCAGCCCGATCCACTGACCCACAGGTTGGCAGTGCGATTCCAGCTCCCTCAGATGAATGCTGTTGTTGGGCAAGAACTTAACCCACCTCGCCCCCAGTGTCTGTGTACACTGGTGTATGAATTTGTGTGTGACTGGGTGAGTGGTTCATTGATGTGAAACGCTTTGAGTGCCTTGAAGGTGGAAAAGCGCTATATAAAAATGTGACCATTGACCATGTGAATATTTACAATGTGCAAAAGAGTTTGTGAGAGATAGAAAATAGATAGATATAGATAAATATGTTCTCCCTTCGTGGTTTGAGCATTAGGTAGCTTTAAGTTCATCCATATAAAATAATAGTGGGTCCATTGATGTACTAGACCTATGCAAAAGCAGCTCTCGTCCTCTCTCGTGTGTCTTTGATGATTCAGTGGACAGATGCTTAGGCTTCATTAATTATGCATGCTCGTCGTCACTTAAGGACACTGTTGATTGCCTGAATAAAAGTGTAAATTATGAAGAGAGCAGGTGAGCCGCAAATGCGCTTTAAATACAGCCTTTGCTCAAGTCTGTGAAATGGTTTTGATTTAAAAATAATATAAGGATGCCATATGTCACTTAACAGTGCAATACAATCACTGTTTACTCCTGTTAAAGTTAGAGTTTATACTGAAGCAGAGTATTTTTAAAAGGAGCTGTAGCCTGTGCTTTTACAGAGCTTTAACCTGCAGATAGAGACACATACAAGTGTGTCTCATTCTCAGGCCTCATGTGAAAGAAACTCCTGAACTCACTGATCGGCAGAGGCTGGATTTCAGCATTGAATATGGCAACCCAAATGTGAGGCTCATGTGAGGCTCATTCTTGAACCTAAACACCAAATTATAACAGAAACAATTGGCTCATTCATAACAAAGACTACAGAAGATAAGCAGTAGTAGTTGTTCTGGTACCATTTTAAAACATCTGATGTGACACTGATACTTGGCCTTTTTGTACTCGTCCATGCCGCATAGTGTGAAGAAGTACACTAAGGCTACTCAATGTTGCTACAGCACAAGAGCAAAAAATAAAAGTCTCTCTGTAAATAAAGTCTGCAAGAATGAATAAGATTTCGAGACTAGTCTTAGGGTCAAATTTTAAACGGTCTTTTTAATGAGTTGTGCTGATTTAAGCATTTTTACTTTTCTGCTTGGTCACTTTGTACCACAGAGTGTGGATAAAAACATCAGTGAGACCTGTAAAAAGACCTCATCCTCAGAGCACATGGCTAATTATGCAGAGTAAACAAAGTCTGTGTTAGTACTGTTGTCATGTGAGTGCTGACGTAGTCTTAGCTCTGTTGTCATGTTAGCATTGAAGTCGTCTTAGCGCTGTTGTTGTATTAGCGATGTCGTTGTGTTAGCGCTATTGTTGCATTAGCACTGCCGCTGTGTTAGCGCTGTTGTCACATTAGCGCTGTCGCTGGGCTGCACTCTCCATAGTTGTTTTACTAAGTTCAGCGTCCACTCCAAAGATTAAACAAAGGTATCAGAGACCTAACACAAATGTTTTTTTTCTGTCATTATTAGCATGGTTTAACTGTCTGCAGAGCCTCCACACTCAGCATTTAACCTGCTCTCGGCCTTAGCATTAACATTAGCAGCAGACGTTAACAGTGGCAGTGCTCACATCTACAGGTCCTCATTCTCGAAATACAGAGTGGTATTGGATCGGTGATTTGGTCTGAGTACTGTGAGTGCTGATACCTGAAAAATTTGTGGTATCTGAGCTTTGGAGAACAATGTCTGAATTTCTATCAGCATTCAGCTCTGCAGGTTACTTCATATGTGTTTTGCTTTTAACGTATGGAAGCCAGTTGTTTAAAATATGGCTATATAAAGATGACTGACAGATTTTTTTCTCATTCATTTTCAGGCCAAATCACACTTTTGTTTTGCTCTGCACAAAAAACGAAACTGTGTGATGTGCTTTTGCTAGAAGTCCGAATATAATTTTAATGAAACAAAGACACATTATTGACGCACCAGTGAGTCTGATGTTTGTGTTATTCTGAAGTGTTAAAGCCTAAAATTTTCAGATTCTGCCTAGTTTTACGTCAACTTCTAATCGTTTGCTCTGTCAGTTTCTCGCACTGAAGAAAAATCAGTGATCAGTGATTATTAATTTAAATCAATATTAATAAAAAGATAAAATTGCAAATGTATATGCAAAATTGACTTTTAATCATGTTATAATGGAGGTTTCCCTCATTATGTTGCAGTTTTTGATTGTTTCATGCATGTTTGAATAATGCTCACATGCTCACTTTTTTATATAGCGCTTTTCCACCTTCAAGGCACTCAGTGTTTTACATCAGGGAACCACTCACCCATTCACACGCACATTCACACATGCATTCATACACCAGTGTACGCAGGCACTGGGGGAGAGGTGGGTTAAGTGTCACACATAGACAGCATTCATCTGCGGTAGCTGGAATCGTAACACTCACCTGTGGGTCAGTGGATCTGACCGCTCTACCAATGACGTTTATATCGAGAGCAGGATTTGAACCACCAACCCTATGATCAGTGAACGCTCTACCAATTGAGCTTATGTCGTCCAATCCTGTATTGTCCATCTGAAAATGTGCTGCTTGCTACTGTGAAATGCCACTATGAAATATTCAGGCCAGCAAAGAACAACAAAGAATCAGTTCTGCGGTTTTGAACAGGACGTCAATAGAGCCTTTAGTAAGTCTCTTTAACTCAGTGTTGCAGTTCACCAATAAACAAAAATATGTTTTTAATTCCAACTTCCCATGTGCTTTTGTAGTCAACAGCATGGCATAGCCGTACCCTCATAATCTTAGCAGCAGAGAAGATGACTGAACAGAACAAGTGTAGCTCCAGCTATTCCAGCTCACGTAATGCACTTTTTAGTAAATTACTCTGTAATCATTTTAAATGGCTCACAATTTTACCGTCTTTATTCGCTTTCTTTCAGTCTGGCTACAAATATAACTCAGTGTTCAGTTTGGCATCACACATTTTTCTTTTTTTAATTCAAATGTTTCTAGAGTATTTCAAGAGTATTTCAAGAGAATTTCAAGAGTCAACATTTTCTTATACCTCAAAATTGTGTTTTAGTATAATAAAAAGTAGATTTTGGGGTATGTAATGTATATATGTGTGTGTGCGTGTATAAATGTGTATATATATTTGCTGCATTCCTGGTTTGTAACGAGTGGTTATTTCAGTCAACGTTGCTCTTCTATCAGCTTGAATCACTCGGCCCATTCTCCTCTGACCTCTAGGATCAACAAGGCCTTTTCGCCCACAGAACTGCTGCATACTGGATGTTTTTCCCTTTTCACACCATTCTTTGTAAACCCTAGAAATGGTTGTGCATGAAAATCCCAGTAACTGCGCAGATTGTGAAATACTCAGACCGGCCCGTCTGGCACCAACAACCATGCCATGCTCAGAATTGCTTAAATCACATTTCTTTCCCATTCTGACATTCAGTTTGGAGTTCAGGAGATTGTCTTGACCAGGACCACACCCCTAAATGCATTGAAACAACTGCCATGTGATTGGTTGATTAGATAATTGCATTAAGGAGAAATTAAACAGGTGTTCCTAATAATCCTTTAGGTGAGTGTATATACGAAAGTCTAACCAACCTTGACAAGTCCATGACAATGCTAATGTGGTAAAAGAGAATGCAGTGTTGAGGAAGTGACTGTGTTATTATCATAGGCTGTATACATAAATGGACATAGCAAACCTGCTAGCCGCCGCATTCTGAATAGGAAGTGACCTTGGACATACTTCCAGCTCCATCGACTCTAGCTCCAATTCACTTTACATTGAAAAATTGTCACCCCTCTCTCTGTGAATGAAAATCCATTATGGGATCAGAATTAATTTGTCCAGTAGAACCTAAACATCCACATTTTGCTTTTATCAAAAATCTTTCTGCCATAATTTCCTCAAATAAATGAAGAATGTAAAAATATAGTTGCAAATGCCTTTAAACCTGACTCTAATTTACCAGTCCAGTCAGAACCACAGGGTTTGACAAAAACAAAGACGAGTGGATCTGGACCTGTCTCCGTGATTCCAAAGAGTGTGACTGACAGGCAGATTAACCAATCAGGGAGACGCATGCACTGTTCCGGTACAAAAAAAAAAAAAAAAAAAATAACATGGCTTTTTAGGAGAAAAAAACTGGCTGGTCAGGCAAGGCTCTGATATAATTTATTTGTATCTGACTGGTTTTATTTGTTAAAATCATGTTAAATATCCATATGACGCATGGGATCCAGAACACACACTTCTTCAATACTTTACAAAGATGTGAGTCTGGTCACCAATGAATCTCCCCATTTTCAAATGGGTGTGATTGACAGGTGAATAAGCCAATCAGGGACACCCATGGTCTGTCTGTATCGGAAATAATAAAAGAAAAAAAAATCTCACAGGGGACTGAAAAACATGGCGGATTTCTGCAGAATCAAAGAGCGAAGCCTAGACTCTGTTAATCTGAATTTAGATAAATGTTATTTCATTTGTAAATCATAGGTGACCAATGAGTTCCTTTGTTTCACATGTGTCACTGAAAGAAAACTAATCTGATTGGACAATCATGTTTGACCGGGTTGAGATGCAACGGAGAACGTGGGGACCAGACTGATATCACTGTATGTAAAACACAGAGGGATATCAGTCTGAATTTGCTAGGCAAACAGATCACAGTTTCTCCATTGAAATCTCATTATATTTATTTACTATTATTGTAAAGGGTCTATACTTTGGTCCATGTCGAAGATACCAAAGAGCATTCTCATAAAGCCACAAACATGCTTCCTTAATCCCCCCAGTGCTGCTCAGGGTTATTCAGATGTTTATTCAGACATTTTCCATTCTGTGTTTTGGGAATGCAAATGCAGACGGCTGACCTCCTTACCAACGCCAAGGGGGTGATACTCTGATACTTCTCCCTGGCCATCAAAATCTCCACACTTGTACCCACACATAGCGTAGGCACGTACAGGACAGGAGCTGACCCTGGAGACACTGGCCTCTCTCTCCAGATGGCCTGCGCCTCCTCCTGCACAGGCCGACAGCCCATCACACTCAGCCATAGTGGGGTGGGGAGTGGGGACTAACCAACCTTGACAAGCCCATGTGCCTAAGAGCTAACCTCCTCGTAGGTAAGGCTAGATGCTACGCTAACATAACACCCAGAAACAGTTCACAGCGCTGACCTTACTATGATGCTAATGTGGTAAAAGAAAATGCAGTGTTGAGGAAGTGATTGTATTATTATCATAGGCTGTATATATAAATGGACATAGCTAACTTGCTTTCTAAGTAGGAAGTGATCATGGGTGCTTCTGGCTCCATCGACTGTGGCTCCAATTCACTTTACATAGAAAAATTGTCACCCCTCTCTCTGTAACTGCTGCAGTGACCCTTGTCATTTTGGTCTGAAAATGTTTGCATTAACCTGCTCTACATGATCCTGGTGTTTTTATTGTGCGATTGTGTACGTAAATCAAAATATGAACATTAATAACAAACAAATCAGGCACCTTCTTTCCTCAAAGTTGTTCCCGCTAGCATTAGCAACAGGTTTGATTGACAATGTTGCTAAAGTGCCCACTCCCTGCTAAACTAGCAATGCCGGTCGCATTGCTAGTTTAGGAGCAATGCGACTGGCTTTGCTCAAGGGGCGTTGATACTGGCTGTCAGAATTCCAAATATGAGGGTGGATTTGGAGCTGAGTTTTATAACTGCTAGCCTCAACAAGCTTCATTTGATTGGAGCCGAACGCTATGGTGATGCCACACTGATTTAGTCCACATCTTTATACAGTCTATGCATTGTAGCAGCAATGTAATTATTTCAAGTTTATATGGGTTTCAAAGAGATGAGAAATCAGGATGGTTTTCATAACGATGAAGAATTTGAAGCTAAATATTATGTCTATTGAATGGGGAAAATATGCTTTATAGAATAGCTAAAACTAAAGAAGCTAAAACCCATAGACTGACCATGCTCCAAATGTTATTCATTCTCTCAAATATACTTCATTTAAATAGCACTTTGCAACAGCATTCCAGCAATGAAAACATCTAAAACCAAGTACAAAAATAACATAAAATGTCAAATAAAACAAAACCCCACAGGTGTTTTGTTATCTTAAAGGTTCACTATTTAACTATGAGGGATCCACATGTCTTCATGTCGATGTTATTTATGTATGCTTTGTCTGGAATGTTCCACAGCATGGCATTAAACTCTCATGTTGTACTTATTACATTCCAGGAGTTTATTTAATACATTGAAAGCAGTAATTATTTCTGTAAGTGGGCTTGCCTCACCACCACAGTCTGCATTAAGAAGTGAACTGAGTGTGTGTAACATCACCTATAGCGGCTTCAGCCAAATAAAGCTCACTGAGGCTAGCAGTTATAAGAGTGAATTTGGATCTAAGTTCCAACCAGGAGAATCATAGCAACCAAAGACCCAATCCGGAGCAAGGCTGTTGAAGGTAACGTACCTTACCGCCTGCACTGCTATTTTAGCCGGGAGCAGTTGCTTAGCAATACTTTCAATCAAACCTAACGCTAATCCTAGCGGGAGCGACTTCGGGGGAATAAGGCACCTGATTCGTCTGTTATTAATGTTCATATCTTGTCATCTTATCTTGCCTTATCATAAATAAAAAATACCAGGGTTAATACAAACATTTTAAAACCAAAATGATAAGCCTGACAACAACAGTTACAGAGAGAGGAGCCACAGTTTTCTAATGTGAAGTGAATTGGAGCCAGCCATTGGAGCTGATAGAGCTAGAAGCGCGCCCATGATCACTTCCTATTTGGAATGCGCCGGCTAACGGGATAGCTATGTCGATTTACAGCATATATACAGTCTATGCACAGATCTGACCTGTAACTGACCTGGCGCTTGTTTAGTACAATATTGTGAAGCAGTCCAGGGAAAGCAACTACATCCCCTCACAGTTTTCTTCTCCTCACTCCTCTTCTAGCTTAAGCATACTGGGTACACATATACTTACTACTTCCGTTCATTTATCTGCTCAAAATAAATAAATAAAATGAAATGGAAAACAAAAAACATCTTCATGGAGACGAGTTTTCTTCATCACATTAGACACGCAATGGAAGAGTTACATACCAACTGCACAGTGAAGTAAACACATGCCACAGCAGTAAAGGTGAACGCTGTAGACATCATCGCCTCATTTTAGTTCCATATACAGTAAACATTTATAATAGAGACGGTAATGAGTCATGACAAAGTTGCACATAAGTAAACATTTTAGGCTAAGTGCATGAGTGAAATAAAATTGTCCAGTTTAAAATGATTGGTTGGCCCTGTATCATAAGCGTTGTTTAAACTCTATTTTCTATCTCTTAAAGGGCCCATCTTACACTATTTTCTGATCTATGTTATAATGTTGTTTCCTCATCACAAACATACCTGGAATTGTGTTTTGTTTTTCATTCACACATGTTTAACACACAAACCCTGCATATTTAGGCTGAGTTCCTCTCTGAAAGGGAAAACACTGTTCCCCCTTGTGATGTCATGTGGTAATACAGGAAGTGCTCCACTGTGTTTTTATACTCCATACACCTTCACTGGAATCATTTGGATCATTTCAGCCCTGGAGTTGCCAATCTCTACTGAACTAAAGAGAAAAAGTGCTAACGTGAAAACTAACTTCATGACATCACAAGGTGGAACAGAGCATTTTGAGCTTTAGAGATGTAGACAGATCAATAATAAAGAGTTACTTAAGCATGTGTGAATGAAACAAAACAGGTATGTTTTTGATGAGGTAACAGCATTATAACATGACTAAAAGCTCACGAGTCAATTTTTAACCTTTAATGATTCCTGCTTCATGTATAGATTCACATTTCAAAAAAATATACAGTTTTGAAATTGATGTTATTAACAACACAATTCTCCATTATCTCCCAGTAAAACACAGACCAAAAGGGCCAGTGTGCATCCCGCCCACTGCCAGGTCCCCATGGCAACGGCAATTATATTTTTCACCTGTCAGACTGTATAAAGAAATGGACTAAGTGAGTGTGACATCACTCATAGTGTTTGGCTCCAGTCAAATGAAGATCATCGAGGCTGGAGCAGTTATAGAGGCCAATTTGGAGCCATGTTCCATATTAGGAATTCCAACCGCAAGCGTCATAGTAACTAAAGAGCCAGTCTGGAGCGAGAATCATATATAGCAGGATATTGTGAACATTTTAAGATCAAAATGGTGAGCCTGACAGCCGTAGTTACAGAGAGAGGGATGACAGTTTTCTAATGTAAAGTGAATTGGAGCCAGAGTCGATGGAGCGGGAAGTGTGCCCATTCTCACTTCCTATTTGGAACGCTGCAGCTAGCACGTTAGCTATGTCCATTTATATATACAGTCTATCCCTGTCACTGATAGTACTGGTGGTGATTTGTATATGGCCTTACTGAATGAAAAGATGGTATTAATAAAAAGTCATTTCTCATTAGCTTATTCATCTTTTGTCCCTGTGAACAATAATAGAGAGTGGAAGTATTAAGTCACATTTTGAATAATCCAGTGGTGACATAATCAACAGGAAAGTTTTGTAAAGTAAAGGTCAAATTTAACAACCTCGCAACGTCATTTTAATAGTGATTCAAAGGCCTTGATTAGTGATACCATTCATGAGGCAACATATAGAGAGAACATTTCAAATGAGATGTAATCAACGATAATCTGAAAAGCTAATGTTGGGTGAACATTTTGATTGTAAAAAAACAACAGCACTCTTAATTACACTACTTGCATGATGACAGATGCAAACTTATCCCAAGCTGAGTTGTGATGTAAAAGACAAAAATGAACTAAACAAATCATCAATAGGTTTGGATCCACAGCAAATCATATTTTCTATAAATCATTTTTAAATTGCAGGGTTTTGTTTTTATTTTTGTTCTTAAAACCCCAGTTAGTTGGCTTAATAATCATTGCATCTATAAGACCCTCTCTAGTGAATCAACCAAACTTTCTTTATAAAGTTTCATTCATTCCTGGTGCCCATCCAACCACCCACCATCCTCTTATCCCCCACATCACACACAACACCATGTCCACCCCCCCCCCCCCCCCCCCCCATCCCACACACACACACACACACACACACACCCACACCCCAACACACACCCACACACACCCCAACACACACCCACACACACCCCAACACACACACACACACAGTGGGACATTACATTGAGTTGCCTTGTTTCCACTGGTTCGCTTTGGAGCGGAATGATACGGGCTACAAGTGTCTCCACTGTTTGAGAGATCTGAAGTGGACTCTGGAGAGTACTAGCTCTCAGAGCGCAATAAGGATTGCTTTAGCTAAGACATGGATACACAAGAAACGGCATGACTGAACAAGAGAACAAGAGAGGAAACAGACTCAAGGCGCAAAAAGCAAAAAATAATAATCTCTCACCAAACGGTGATTTGATGTTGTATTTCGAGTTATAGCAACTATATATATTGAGTCAATATGAGTCGCAAAACAAAGCTAATGTTATATTTCCTGTGTATTATACATCTAATATGAGCCTAACCCAGAGCATTACATGAAGAGATGCTAAAACACAATGTATAGGCGGAGAGAAATAAAATAAGAAGAAATAAATGCAGAAAAGCTAACGACACATTTTCCTCATCCCAGTCTCATCACTGTGACCACTGTTTAAAATGAACTAGTTCTGTTTTTCAAGTTTTTTAAGATAATGAAAATCAGGTACAGCGCCTTTAAATTAAACCCTAAACTTATCTCTTGTTATCTTTAAGCCATGTTATAATGCTTTTACATTCTCAAAAACATACCTGTTTGTTTTTTTGAGTTGTGTTGTGTTTCATTCACACATGTTTGAGTAACCCTTTGTTATTAGTCTGTCTACATCTCCAAAGCTGAAAATGCTCTGTTCCACCTTGTGATGTCATGAAGTGGTAGTTTTAAAGTTAACAGCTACCTTTTTCTTTTCGTTCAGTGGATATTGGCAATGCCAAGGCTGAAATCATCCAAACGATTCTAGTATAGATGGAGTTTAAAAACACAGTGGAGCACTTCCTGTACTACCACATGACATCACAAGGTGGAAAAGAGTGTTTCCTGTTTGAGAGAAGAACTCAGCTTAAATATACAGTATACAATATACAAGTTAAACATGTGTGAATGAAATAAAACAACTCCAGGTGTATTTGTGATGAGGAAACAACCTTATAACATGGATCAGAAAACATGGGCCCTTTAACCTATTTTAACCCATATCATAGCAAAAGACGAAGTTCAAATCTGTCAACTGGACAAATCGTTGTACAACGATCCTACAACAATTTGTCCAGTTGACAGATTTGAACTTCGTCTTTTGCTCTGGATCAGACCTGGATGACTGATGGTTTACACAGACTTTAATCCATATCCTAACTTTAAAATGCATGTTGTTTATCTAATGATGGTTTAATTCAATTTGACCCCCACAATGTGATAAATACACACACAAACACACATTAAAATAATAAGGCTGTATACAATTGAACCACTTAGTCCCACATATCTCATCAAATATTTGTAATTTCTGTGTATTTTGAACCCATAAGTCCTATCTTGGTGCAGGTGTTGTGTTGGTGTAGCACACTATAACTGTTGATGATCACATGTGAGCCATCTGTGGTAATTCTTGACAGAGCGCAGCCCCAGTACATGCTGAGGCAGTGCCACGTCACACCAGAGCCTATAGTCTGCTATTATAGAGCCAGTGATGTCGTCTCTCATAGCTATTAGCTGCGAGTCTTTAAGTGATGGAGAGACAATGTGTTATTAGGAGGCTGGTCCAGGATATGTCTGTCAGCTGACGCGGGGCTTACTCACACTTATTTAGATACATCATTGATTAAAGAGGATAGAATGTTAGGCCTAAAGTAGCAGGTCTAACAGTAAGTACTTTTAAATGGCCAGGAATAATCTAAGTACTAGAATAATCTGATAAGACAATAATCAGATCAGATTTTTGGAGTGTGTTCACATCATAAACTGTATAAAGAAGTGGACTAAGTGAGTGTGACGTCCCCCATAGCATTCAACTCCAGTCAAATGAAGCTCATAGGGGCGATTTTTTAGGAATTCTGACCACTAGTATCATAGTAACTAAAGAGCCGATCGCTGGAGCGAAGCTGTTGAAGGTAACACCCCTTCTCGATCACCATGATATCCCATATAGGGGAGTTGACGGGGGGACAAACGGGTCAGTTGTCCCGGGTTTTAGGCGCCCAGAATTGGACCCTCTTTCTATTCATTTATATTATAGGGGGTCCCATTAAGTTTTGTTGTCCCGGGCCTCCAAATTTCTTTCAACGAGCTTGATCCCACAAACAAGATTACTCACATATAACATAACAGTTTCAGTGGTGGAAGGGAACACAGTGCAAATTGTAAAGTACTGTAAGCAGAATTTTTACTTGAGTACATTTTACAGTGGATATATTTTACTTTTACTTCACTACATTTGAGAGCAGGTGTCTGTACTTTCTACTCCACTACATTTTGAACAGGACTGAAAAGTAAAAAGTACTTTTTGTATGATTTGAGGGGTTATTTCGAAGCTTTGACTTAAATATACAAAATTCATAAGAAAAGTTAAGAAATTGATTTGTATTGTTACTGTGACCAAAATATGTATAATTTTGAATCAATCTCGCTGCATTTGATAATTGAACAAATGAACAACACTTGTGTGAAATACAGGTACTTTAATACTTTTACTGAAGTAGATTTTTCATGTGGTACATTTTAACTTCAGTATCTGTACTTTTACTTAAGTAACAAAATTGCATACCTCCTTAACCACTGAACAGTTTACATGACATTTCCATAATCTAATATCTCCAGAAATCAGATATCGATCAGATCTTTGGTGTACATATAGACATAGCCAGTGTACAGGTTTCATAGTTCAGTGAAAGTGGGGACCCGGTGATACATAGTCTTAATATGGCTCATTATGAGTTGTAAAGTCAGTACCGGCCGCTAATGAAACACATAGCTAACTCCTCATTGTCACACACTGGGAGGCACATCTGATAGACCTTATGATAATAATAATTGGGTATCAGGTATCAGTATCAGTATGGCATTGAGGTTTTGCATAGTCAGTATCAAACATGAGTATTACAACATCACAATCAGTTCACTTTTTAAAGTAGTCCCAAGTTTTCCTCAATTTGTGCTTCTAAAATGCTGCAATGGGCTTAAAACTGCATATATATTTTCCCCTGAATCATTTGGAAAACTTCATTTGGTTTTTATTACTTCCTTGAGGAATCTAGTGGTAAGTTTTTTATAGACACAATACGCAGTAGCAGCGTCAGAGCCTTGATTGGTAACTGATACACTGAGGTCTTAATCATACAAATAATAAAAATGGACTAGTCATGGGTAGTGCGATTGTTAATGACTTTTGTTATGAAGTGATTCCTGAACAGAACCATGACTAAACTAATGAGTGAAAATTGTGTATGCTCCCTAGGGTAGTGTGTGCCATATGGGACATTTTTAATAGCCAATTTGAAAATCACTGTCTTATCGCGGAGGACAGAGAAGTTATATGATAGTTAAAACTGGACTATGCAAATGAGCTCTCATGACTCGAGGGGGGGAAGAAAAGTTAAACCCAATTTAAAATGCAACGCAAGCAAGTTGACTCATTCTTTACTACTGTTGTCATGAAACTAAAATGTCCAACTGTATTTCAATACTAAGGAATAAACTGGATAGTCAATACCCGTTCTGATACCACAATGATAATAGAAACACTCTTTCTTTAGACAATAGAATGTGATTTTCAACATTAAATAATATTGATGGGACATAGACTGTAAGTGAGTGTGACGTCACCTGTAGCATTCAGCTCCAGTCAAATGAATCTCATCGAGGCTAGCAGTTATATGGGTAAATCTGAAGCCAAGTTCCATATTTGGAATTCCGACCATGAGCCAATCCGGAGAGAGGCTATTGAAGTTAACACCACTTCCTACACGCACCGCTGGTCCAAAAAGGCAGACGTTTTAGTATAAATTATTTGAAAACCTCGCCTTGTCCCATTCTCGTGGAGCTAATCTCGCGTCTCGTCTCTCAAGATCATTCTAAAGATATTCAGTACACTTTCATTTCTGACCTGTGAATGTGACTTTTTTAGTATCGATACCTTCTCAAATGAGTGTACTGGTGTAAGTATCGATTTACTCTTGACAACCCTATTCTTTACAAACCTCTCCAACGGCGCATTGTGGTGTCATTGTATGCGTCGGCTTTATGAGATGATGAGTGGTCTTTGGCGTAGGTATTAGACAGCACCGCCCACCCGCTCTCCACCCACCCACATCCACCCCCACCTTTAGAATCTACCAGCCCCCTCCTCGCAGGTTGCAATTGGTGCCGAAGACGCTGTATCCACGTGGAACAAGCCGGGCCCCTCCTTCCCCTCCTCCTCCTTCTCCTCATCCTCCTCTTCTTCCTCTCTACCCTAACCTCTCTCTCCTCCACGCAATCTCCGAGACTCTCTCCCCTCTCCCCGGCTCACCCTCCCTCCCTCCCTCTCTGCCTCCTCTGCTCTCTCGCTAGTGCGCTACACTCGCCTGATAAGGAGCAGTTGGTCCAGATGGGCAGCGGCTAGAGCCATTTGCGCTGTCATCGGAGACACTCTGAGACGAAATCGTTTTACCTGTCGCTATGTTTGCTTCAATTTGGTACGCCAAGAAGCTAGGAAGAAGACTCGTGCAGAACAGCCGGAAAGCCAAAATGCTCAAAGATGAAAAGGTAGGAATATCTGATTTGAAAATAGTTTGAGAGAAAGTACATTTGAGAGACTTATTGTCTTTGTCAAAGATAAAATCAGACTTGTGATTCAAATGTGTTATTAAAGTGATCACTCAATTTAATGTGTTTTTGTTTAACCCAAACTCACAACAGCAGTCGCCTCGCAGGGCTTAACAAATTAATTCAACCAACAGAAAGTTAGAAGATGAAATAGTGAAACAGAGTTAGTAGACCCGCAGATTTAATCCAGTGAATACTTCCAGTTACATAGGTTCACCTGTTGATTAATGGCATCGTTGACGTTCGTTACTAGCTTGACAGTAGGGCTTAATTAGTTGACTTAGCTCAGTTGCGTTCTTTCTGCATCATTACAGAGAGTGAGAATGAGCACTGAGGGACAGCAAAGCTACCGCCAGAAAGCCAAATCTTGCGTTTATACCCTGCCTACGCATTCAGACAGGGCAGCTCTCATTAAGGTACCCAGAGCTTGTGTTCGCAATGTTTGGTTATCTCAGTTCATCAGTAGTGTTTTTTTCCCCCTCACTGACATTTTCCCATCAGCCATCAGCGCAGCCAAGTTCCGACATCGGCAAAGCGTCCCTCAGGAGTCATTTGATATCTGAGGAATTTCTATTGGTTGGAACGGGGCTTGTCATTGTATTGCTTTTGCGGTAGAGATGTGTGGTGAGCAAACAGACATGCCCAAGGCTGACCAGCAGTGAATTTGTAGAGTTCATGAAATGGGATCGCAGAGTAATTTATTTTGCAACTTATATTGATCTTAAAGGGACCGTTTTACGCTATTTTCTGATCTATGTTCTAATGTTGTTTCCTCCTCACAAACATACCTGGAGTTGTGTTTTGTGTTTTGTTTCATTCACTTGTTCAAAACACAAACCCTGTATATTTAGGCTGAGGTCTTCTCTTAAACTGGAAACACTCTGTTCCACCTTGTGATGTCATATGGTAATACAGGAAGTACTCCACTGTGTTTTCAAACTCTATACGCCTTCACTAGAATCATTTAGATGATTTCAGACCTGGAATTGCCAATCTTGACTGAACAAAAGGTAAAAGGTAGCTGTTAACTTGAAAACTACCGCTTCATGACTTCATGACAAGGTGGAACAGAGCATTTTAAGCTTTGGAGATGTAGACAGACTAATAATAAAGGATTACTCAAAACATGTGTGAATGAAACAAAACACAACTCCAGGTATGTTTTTTCCCTTGTTAATATAGTTTACTATGGCTAGGCTGGTGTCCTTGTTCTTATAGATACTAGTATAATTGTGTTCTCATGTGTTAGTCAGTTCTTTTCCTCAGTTTTAAGATTGCCAGTTTCAATCCCAATCTCAACATAAACTTCATTGGTTGAGCGGTCAGATCCACTGGTCTACAGGTTGGTGGTGCAATTCTAGGTCCCACAGATGAATCCTGTCATTGTGTCCTTAGGCAAGACACCTTGCCCCCAGAGTCTGTGTACACTGGTGTATGAATGTGTGTGTGAATGGGGGGAGCTGATGTAAAGCGCTTTTGAGAGACTTGAAGGCGTCAACCAAGATTTGTATTGGTCTGTTCCACAGTAGACAAGAAAAGGCATGGGGTGGAGTTTTAAGAGTAAGTCATGAGTTTATCCTGCCTTTGTACAAACACGTGTGCTGTTTCTAGTACTTTCTGTGTAACTATTTATTTTTTCCATGAATTCCCTTTAGCTTGGATACTTTAAAGGGCCCTTATTACTCTATTATCGGATCTGTTGTAATGTTGTTTCTTCATTACAAACGTACCTGGAGTTGTGTTTTGTTTCATTCACACATGTTTAAGACACAAACATATTGAGGCTAAGTTCATCTCTCAAACTGAAAACACTCTGTTACACCTTGTGATGTCATGTGGCAATACAGGAAGTGCTCCACTGTGTTTTTAAATTCCATACATCTTCACTCGTATCATTTGGATGATTTCAGCTCTAGAATTTCCAATCGCTACTGAGCAAAAAGTTAAATTGAAAACTACTGCTTCATAACATTAAATGGTGGAACAGAACATTTTGAGCTTTGGAGATGTAGACAGACTAATAATAAAGGAAACATGTGTGAATGTAACAAAACACAACTCCATTTTTTTGAGGATGTAACATCATTATAACATGACATGCAGCTCACAGGAGTCCATTTTGCGTAATATAGAAGCTTTAAGAGCTTTTCCCAGTGCCATGTCCCCTTTTAGACAGCTAATTGATGCACAGACTAAGTCTTTAGTTGTGCAATGTTTCTTTGGATTCTCTCCCGCCCGTCCTCTATCCTTGCCCCCTCAGTGATCTCACATGTGGCTGTAGAACCTCCAGCATTGGCCCGGCTCTGCCTTAATTGCAGCGTGAGGCCTCCTGATTATACTGTTTCTGTGTACGTAATCTGTGGACCCCTGCAGTGTGCGTGCCAAGGCCATGCTCACGAACAAAAGCAGAACGCTGCTATAGCAACAAACACGTGTGGAGACTTAGGTTGAGATGACTGCAGGAGGAGCACCTAAAGGCCATCGTGAAGGGAACATGGAGCTGTAATGTGTGGAGATGATGTAAGCCACCTGCTTGTCTCCTTGGAAATGTTCTTACTTGGTTTGACTGGAATATTATGCCATTTGACTAATCTATTTCCATCGAAACAAGCTGATGACACCATAAGTTTAAGTTATGGCTCAGATCTGTGGAGGGACGACCCCACTCACACTAAAAATGCAAGTTTATCGAGGTATTTTTGAGCAATAAAACACATGACGCTCACCAGAAAAGTTACATAGTGAACCTTTAAAATCTACTATTATTTTAAACACAAAATAAAAAAGAAAACTTCATATTATTGGCTGTTTTTTAGACTCCATATACTTTGGCACAACTGGAGTGGTATTTTTGTGGAGTTGTTCTCAGTGGCCAGTGAGAATCTAGATGCTGTCATTGTAGCCAGCACTTGGCATCCTCAGAGTGACATTCTGCAGTAAGCTAACTCAGAGTTGGCACATTTTACACTGTGGAGAGGAGAGCCTTATTTCACCATGACGGCAGCTGGATGGAGCATGTTTGTTATCTACACTTTACATGACCTTAAAATACCTTAAAATTAACGCTTCTGCACTACTGGGCCAAACTTGAACAGGTCCAAATATATACATATGCAAATATACATATGCTGTTGCTTCAAATGCTATAACTAAGAAACACATAACAGATCATTATGCACATTTAAAACAACTTCAGCTGACCAAAGAGCTTCACATAAAAGTCCAAAAAACAAATATATAGACAACACCATACCAATGAATAATAAAACACCAAGATATCCTGCCTAGCTACTTTTGAAGACCTGAGAGGATGTGACAGGCAGGGGGCGCTGTTCTATAGTCTGGGCACTGCCACAGAAAAGGCTCACTCACCTCTGGTCTTGAGCCTGGATTTGGGCACAGCCAGCAGGAGTTGGTCAGCTGACCTCAGAGCTCTAGGGGGCCCCATAGAGGCAAAGAGGCCCCATAGAGTGCACACATTTAAACACAATCAATAACACTGGCTTTATAAAAACTGTGAAGTTGAAAATCCATATTCAAGACGATCATTTTAGTATATTTGCATATTTGTTTGGCTCTTGGTGGAGTATAGGGCTGAAGTAACTCCCTCAAATAATTAGTTTAAATAGGAATGACATGTATACAGGGGATTATGTAAACCTGTGAAATTGGCTCATATATGGAGCCAGGGTTTTCTAATTGGAGCTCGGGGATATTTTGAAATAACACACTTTTATTGGCAAGCCGCAGCATTTATTTGATATAGAGATGTTTATGTCTATTGCAAAAGGGAGGGCTTTTTTTTTATGATATGTTTTTTTGTTTAATCACCATTGCTCTGAACACAATACAATGAGCTGCCGTGAAGTTATTTTAGTCTGGGTACTATCTCCATGTTCTTTTATCAATTCATTTGTTCAGTCTTTTGGGTTCCTACTTTTCTTTCTCTTATTGCCATATCTTTTTGTGTGTTACTAAATCAATCCCATGCTCTACTGAATGCACCGTGTAGCATGTCCTTTCACTAGTTTAATGATCTAATGCATCTATATAAAGGGTACTTTGTTTGGCATTGGTTTCATGGTTTAAAATGTAGAAACCAGTTAATACAAGGCAAGACACAGCTACGACAAATGACTTGGGGTCTGTTATGGTCAGAGGACGAGCCGTGTTTGCTGGATAGTGAGTCAGCGGTCAGAGATACACGACGTGAAAGCTCTCTGATCTTTCTGTGATCGACTTGTTTGTTTGTTTCATTAGACTCATGTCATGTCAAGTATTGAAAGACTTGGAGGAGGAGAAGAAGAAGAAAGTAAATACCAGTGACAAATATCTGGCTAATGCAGTGTTGGAAAAAGTACTGGAGTTTGTTAATATTGTGACAGTAAGTAACTTTTCTGTAAGGGGTACACCACCTGCTTGTTTTCATGAGATGTTTTAAAGTATTTAATTAAATCTATCTAGCCTTTATTCAGTTACAGGTGTTTTAATGTAATGAATTGACAAATATGCGTTATTACTGTGAGCAGGGTCATCTTTCCACAGATCTGACACGGAACTTGACATGGAACCTGTCAAGCTCAAGTTTAAAAATGTAGTTGAGCAGAAAGTACAGATACCTGGTCTTGGGTGCACTGAAGTAAAAGTCAAAAGTATCCACTATAATATTTTCTTAAAATGCTTTTGCCGGGTTTCACATGACATCACAACATTCTATAAGCCAATAATATTTAATACAGATGGGGGAAGTTAAAATATAGATGTAGGTGTGAGGTCAAGTCAAATGGTAGAGTGTTTGTCCACTGATCCAAAGGTTGGTGGTTCAAATCTCAAAAGAAACATCATTGGTAGAAAAATCGACGTTAGCGTTTTATTCTGCATTTTAATGATGCACTTTCCTCCTCCTCCCTTTCAACTACCTTCATGTAGACACTGAAGTTTTTTTGCATGATCACAATAAAATACAAGAACTATGAGCTGACAAATGTGAAGTGTTTGGTCGTCGTCATAGCTTTGTTATTTTTTGAAAACTTGGATCTTGAAAGTATTTAATAAAAATACAATTTAAGCATTGCACTGGTTAGGGACTCTGTAGATTTCATTCATTACATTTTTACAGATCATGTAAAAATGTATCAACACAGATTATGGGGGCAACAGTAGCTCTTTTGGTAGAGTGTTTGTCCACTGATCCAAAGGCTGGCAGTTCAAATCTCACTTTGGACATAAACATAATCGGTTGAGCAGTCTGATCCACTGACCCTCAGGTTGGCGGTACAATTCCAGCTCCCACAAATTAATGCTGTTGTTGTGTTTGTGGACAAGACACTTAACCCACCTTGCCTTGCTAGTGTCTGTGTGTGAATGGGTGAGTGATTCCTTGATGTAAAGTGCTTTGAGTGCCTTCAAGGTGGAAAAGCAACCGTTTACCATAAGTAAATACAATGTAATGAATGGGGAAAACTGTCTCTTGCCCCAAATCTGGGAGTATACCAGAATCTTAAATACCTAAAAAATTTACATAAGTACAAAATGTTTACCTTTGTTACTTTCCACCACTGCTCTAATGTAATGTTTCTCTATTCAAATGAACTGTGAAGGTTTTCAGAGTTTTCAGTGATGACGTCTGCCTTATTGTGAAATCTGAATTTATTCTGTCATTACACATATATTTTTCTTTCTCTTCATATTTCTCATAGAGCTTACCTGCACAGATGTGGTGCTGATGTGGTCTGGCACAGGATCCGTCCTCTGTTCACACGCGAGTTGTACAATTGTGTTTATATGAAGCAGAGCTGAGGCTGAGATGACCCGGCCTCAATGACGGATGTTTACTCAAGTGATTTGTGCTGCAGTCTTTGTTATCCCTGTGTCCCCTTCAGCTGTGGATCAGAGCGGTTATTGCCCTTCTCTGAACCCAATCCATATGCAATATGTTTAACTCACGCTCATTGATTTTGCATCTCACTGGCATGCTAACGTTTGAGTGATGATTGACTGCTACATTGGCACATTTTTGTGTTGGATATGGTTTCAAGCAGGAAAAGTGTTGTATATGGATGAGGTTTATTTTTATTGTATATATTTATCAGGACAGTGCACACTAATCAATGTGTCCGCAGCAGCCTCATCATAAATATGCCAGAGTTAGCACAATAGCTAGATTTCATTCGCTGTCCTAAGGCAAGTAAACACATTAAAAATTCAGTTAAGGGGTGGTAGTAGCTCAGTTGGTAGAGTGTTTGGTTCAAATCCCGCTCTCGACGTAAACATCATTGGTTGAGCGGTCAGATTCACTGGCAGTGCGATTCTAGCTCCCACAGTTGAAGCAACAGCCTTCATTTGTGTCCTTGGGCAAGATACTTAATCCACCATGCCACAAGAAATTGCAAGACTTTAAGGAGGGGATATTATGCAAAATCGAGTTTTTGGAGCTTTCTACCATGTTATAAACTTGTTCCCTCATCAAAACCTGCCTGAAGAGGTTTTAAATGTCATCCATACTTGGTTGAGTAATTTAGCGATCTCTCCCGAGTCCTATTCGAACCCTCCTTACGATTAGCTGTAAGAGCCTGTACAGTGCTCCTCCCACAAGCCTACATCACACATGCTACCACATGACAATTCTCCATCAATATACAAAAACGTGAAACAAAACTGTACCAACCTGATGTGATGTGCAGTAGTTTCATTAGCAGGATGCCCTCTAATTGTGTTGTGATAGCATTCTGAAGGGGAAGTTACCACGAAACGGAAATTTATTTAACATGTTAAATTTTGAAAGAATAAAAGGTAACATGGTGTATTAAGTATATTATGCGTTAGCAATTAATACCCCATAGAAGTAAAATACCAGCTCTTTAAACATTAAATCAAATAGACCACAGACACATAACACACAAAATACAGGTGGGGTTATGTTGCTGGGTTCAGTCCTTCACCATCTCTCCTGTTATTGCATCTCTAACTGTGTCCCTATGGTAAACCATCCATTTGTGCGTGGGAACAGGCTCTGCTCTATAATGGACTCCAATAGGATGATCCAATAGGATGTGCGTAAAGGGAACAGGCTTTACTTCATGTTTCTGACGCAGTGTGATTGTCTGGTTCTAAAGTAGAGCTGAGTGATTTGGGAAAAATATTTAATTTGTGTTGTTGCAATTTTGATTAAATTTGGTTCTATATTACGCAAAATAGACTCTTTTGAGCTTTTAGCCATGTTATAATGCTGTTACCTCCTCAAAAACATACCCGGAGTTATGTTTTGTTTCATTTACACATGTTTGAGTAAGCCTTTATTAGTAATCTGCCTACATCTCCAAAGCTCAAAATGTTCTGTTCCACCTTGTGATGTCATGAAGCCGTAGGTTTCAATTTAACCGCTGCAGATTTGAACGACAGGGTTACTACAGTTTTTATGCAGTATAATATTTGTTTGGCGAGGTAATTATGCTACTTAAAAAATTGTAGCTTTTACGATTTACTAATAATGTCTATTCAAACTGCGGTTTTGATTCGAATGCGGCCGCAGTGTACGGGTATGTGCTCTACTTGGTGAGCCAGAGGTAGTTAGAGGTTATGAGAAAGACATGGGGTCAGTAACAAATGAGCCGGTGAAGAGATAGAAAACAGAAAGTGAGATCGGCTCAGACAGAACAGATCAAAGCTGTCTGGTCCTCTGTGCTCTGCTGCCGCTCACACCAAAGGTTAAAGTGGTTCTGCGCAGACTGGTTTCTATGGGTTTCTACATGTGCTAGAATTTGATGATGCCAGATAGAGGGCAGGGGCTTGTGTAACTCTGTGGAAGACTGACAGTTGTTAAAAGAAATATAGTAAAAGAAAAATTCAAATCTGTCAACTGGATAAAAAGTTGTAGGACTGAAGACAGACTTTTTGTCCAGTTGACAGATTCGAATTTTTCTTTTACTCTGGATCATACCTGGATGATTGAGAGATTACACCGACATTGTTAACAGAAATATCCAAACATAATGTCCACAGAAAAAAGAGGGAATCGTAAACATTGCGTATCCATTGCTTTCATTCAGGCGATGTTGCTTGGAACCAGAATTGAAGGGAGACTAATGCGATATTCTCGGATCTCATGATGACGTAATCTCAAAGCTAAACATCAGATTTCTGTTCCAGCTGTCACAAAAAACAAAACAAAAGAATGAACAGTACATGATGTTAAAAACTCAATAAAGTGATAAAAACTAAGGAAGTGCTCAAGTTCATTCAGTGACACTGTTACTACATCGACATTTTATAAAGCACAGTTTGAGAGTCCATTTTGCTTTTGTTGACATTAGTGCTGCGTACACATTAGCAACATTAGCATAACGGAGCGTAACGACAAATTTATAACTGCAGATGCTCAATAACTGTGTAGAAGCAGGAAAACAGGAGGAGGGACCTAAGGCAAAATAACACAAGTATGACCAATATTTTAAAGGTCCTGCATTACGCAAAATTGACTCTTGTGAGGTTTAAATCATGTTATAATGTTATTAACTTTACAACTTATTAATAATTTGTTAATATCTCCAAAGCTCAAAACACTCTATTCCACCTTGTGATGTCATATAGTGGTAGTTTTTAAGATAACAGCTCCTTTTACCTTTAGTTCAGTAGAGACTGGTAATTCCAGAGCTGAAATCATCCATGATTCTAGTGAAGGTGTATGGAGTTTAAAAACACAGTTGAGCACTTCTGTACTATCACATACTACAACATCAGAAGGTGGAATAGAGTGTTTTCTGTTTGAGAGAAGAACTCCTAATATCCTAAATATACTGGGTTTGTGTGTTAAACATGTGAGAATGAAACAAAACACAACTCCAGGTCTGTTTGTGATGAGGTAACAACATTATAACATAGATCAAAAGACAGCGTAATATGGGACTTTAAATCATCGGGTTTTTAATCTTCACCAAACGCAGGGTGCAGCCATCTTGGGCTCTGCAATCTTCTCTGACTTTCTGAGTAATAATTCTGAGAGTGTAGAATGTCGTTTCAAAATTCTTCAGTCTTCTGTTGCTCATTGTCTCATAGGCCTGTCACGACAACAGATTTTGAAGTTCAATATATCGTTTAAATAAATACAGAAGATAAACGATAACACTGAAACTAACTTATACCCCTGACACAAACACCCAAGAGCAGATTTAAACCACAAAAACTATTCTAAGTCTACAATATTGTTAAAAAAATACGAGCGCCAATAAATAAACAGCAGAATGAAACACTTTAGTTGTTAGTTTGCATCTGTAATGATTCACAGAAATTATTTATTCAACCTTCTACATCTCAAATCTTATCATATAGCCAAAGAATAACCAAAATTTCCCAGTAGTGACCCCCATATTGACCCAAAAAAAATATTGTTCCAATGTTGTTCGCTCATTTTTGCTTTGCACTACTCGGACTCTCCCTGTGTCATTTGGTTTTCCCTCATTACGTCGCGTTGGTGTTGGATGTGGATGGTCTCTTATGGCTCCTCCTCTTTCCTGACGTGCTCCATTGATCCGGCTCTAATCTAGTTTTGGCTTCCTGACAGAGCTCACTTCCCTGAGGCATTAATTACGCTTCCATGTGATTTATATCAGCGGGTCCAGCACACAGCTCTGTCCTCTGCTTTATCCAATCAGCTTCACGTCTGCGACCCAGTGCTTTCCTCTCACCCAATCAGATATATTGAGTATGTGATGCAAGTGCTTCCCCTGGTTTACACCCCCCTGCAGCTAAATCACCCATCTGCCCTCCACACTGTGTTCTATTACCCCCCTGTGTAAAGTTTGTACCTCGGAGTGCATAGGACAAGTACACGCAAACTTTTGTATTGCTGGATAAGAGATGGATTTGGATTACAATGGGAACAGATCCATGGATTATTTCCTTCATGAAGAGTATTTGTAATGTGCTTTTACTGAGTTTATTCAGTTATCTCTGGACGTCAAATGGACTGAACTAGGCAAGGCAAGTTTATTTCTACAGCACACTTCATAGACAGTAATTCAAAGTGCTTTACAGAATAAGAAAGGCTTTAAATCACAATACAAACTAATAAAAGTATATAAACAGTCTATATAATTTACATTGCAGATACTCCTTACTGCATTTATGCTAGTTTCAGTATAGCTAATTCCTTTATTCAGAAAAAATATAAAGCAGTGACATCCAGAACGATGTCCGAACTGAAGAAGCTACTTGGATGAGTGGCGTTTTATTCTTCTCTGGACTTAAATGGACTATCGTAATAACAGATACTCCTTACTGTAAACAACAAGTATGTTAGTAGTTGGCTCCTCCCTTCAGACAGGCTTTCAGAAACCTTTCAGAACTGAAGGAGCTACTTGGATGAGTAGCGAAATGTATTCACTCAAGACGAAACCAAAGTCCTGTTGACAGAATTTATTTTCTTTTGCGATGGAACCTTCTCGGAGAATTGAGGGATTATATGAATATGTCTGCTGAAGTCTTTTAAGGTGCATTCGTAATATAACGTTTGGACTACACTGGGACTAAACCTGGAACAAACCAAGACTAAACCAGGACTAGAACAGGACCAAACTAAGTCTGCATCTGGACTAAACAAGAGCTCAAATCAGACTCTCAGAACCCTATCCGAACTGAGCTAACTCCTTCCTTCAGAAAAAAAATACAAAGCAGTAACTTCCAGAACCATGTCAGAACTGAAGAGGCTATTTGGATGAGTAGCAAAACATATTAAAGACAGAATTCTATTTTCTATTGCGATAGAACCTGGACAACTGAGGGATTATTTGGATATCGCTGCTGAAACCAAAATTGGGACTAAACTTGGACTAAACCTGGAACTAAACCTGAACTAGACCAGTACTGAACCGGGACTAAAGCAGGACCAAACCAAATCTATATTAGAATTCCAACTGGGCCATTTGTGCATTTGAACTATGACCTTTGCCCTTACACGGCGTTGGGACAGCCTGACCAGTAGCTCTTCGCTCAGCCCTCCTCTCCATGGCGGCAGCGTCCCAAACCTGCTAGCCCCTCCCCGGATTGATCGCCATGGCGCCCTGAAGAAGCGCCTGTCCATGGAGCTTCTGAAGAGCTGGGCCCCAGACCTGAGCAGCCTGAAGGGCCCGGTGAAGTGGCCCTCCGTGAACAGTGTGTACAAGTGGAAGCACACGCTGGCCCACAAGCTGAAGTGGAGGGCCAGCTCAGAGGGAGAATTACAGGTGAAAGAACATGACCTTGTTGAGAGGTCATCACTAATTAAAGCAACAGTATGTAACATTTTAGCCAAATAATAGATGGAAATGAAAGCATGTTGGTTATTATTATTTATTGCACTGAACGTTGTTAAAGCTACCATGCTTATTTGATTTTTTTACCAGTATGGGTGACTGGAAACCTGTTCACCTTTCCCCTCACCTGTGTTCTCTGGTCTTCTTCTGTCAGGACAAAGCTGGCACACTCTTCGACAGCAGTAACATAGATAGCATCTGGTGGTGGTTTATGGAAATGCAAAATGGCTATGTCGGCCAATCGAATTACAAATGGTAGCTTTAAGTTTTAGTTTTTGCTAAGGCTGTTAAAAGTGTTAATAATGTTTGAATGAAGTAAGGCTAATGCATGGTTAGCATACTAGTTGTTAACGTTACCGCAAAACTCCGCTTTGGCCTCTGAAAGTTGTGAAACACGCTTATAAACTCCTTGGTAAAGCGCTTGTCCACTGATCCAAAGGTTGGCAGTTCAAATCCCGCTGTCAACATAAACATCATTGGTTGAGCGGTCAGATCCACTGACCCACAGGATGGTGGTGCGATTCCAGTTCCCACACATGAATCTTGTCATTGTGTCTTTGGGCAAGATATTTAACTCACCTTGGTCCAGTGTGTGTGTACCCTGGTGTATGAATGTATGTGTGAATGGGTGAATGCTTCCTTGATGTAAAGCGCTTTGAGTGTCTTGAAGGTGAAAAAGTATAATATAAAAATATGACCATTTACCATGACCATTTACCATGACCATTGCATTTAATAATTAGGATGCATTAGGAAGGTGAGGAATAACTGGACTGCTGTAAACCAATCAAAATTAACTAACGTTTTTAATGTTTTTAAGACAATAAAAATCAGGTAGAGCGCCCTTAATAAAGTTGATATTTTAGGCTTTTAGTCTTTAGTCTTTTAAACCCAACCTTGCTATTTTAGCTTTGTGCAACTCTATTTGCTCTAACTAACCATTAATCCAGCTATTGGCTGGGATTAATTAGGATTACGTTCTTGGGTAGTCATCTGTAAAGTGCTAAAACAAGTATTATTTCTTGAAGCTTGTAAATGAGTTATTAGCTGGGAATTACTTTAAGAACACAAACCACCAGGGCAGAACCCAAAAAGCATAATTGACTTTTCGTTTAACAACAATTTAACCCCATATCTGCTGCATTAATGAGAGGAATTACAATTTTATTTTTTTTTTTAAGTATTGTTATATTACATTATCATTGAACTGCAGGTCACATGAGTAGTCTTGTTGGTTTCTAGGGCTGCAGAGATCCTGAAGAAACTCTTGGTCGACTAAAACCGTGCTGCTGATCGATTAGTGACTAAAAAGGGGGAGTGGCCAAAGATGTAGATTAGGAACCATTACGTTTCTGAGACAACTTTGCATTTATATAAAGACAGATTAAACTTGTGAATCAAGAGTTTTATCTGCCTTTTCACCATAGACTGTATATATAAATGGACATAGCTAACCTGTTAGCTGTCGTGAAAAAAAATGGTCACCTCTCTCTGTAACTGCTGCTGTCAGGCTCATCATTTTGGTCTTAAAATGTGTGTGTTAACCTGCTCTACGTGAGTCTACATAATGTTCATGATGTGAACATTAATAACAAACAAATCAGGTGCCTTCTTTCCCTGAGGTCGCTTCCACTAGCGTTAGTAACAGGTTTGATTGACACCGTTGCTAAGTGCCCACTTCGTGATATACCATTGGCTTGTTGTACAATCCAAATGACAAAGTATATAATGTGGCTACTGAAGTTTTTATTATTATAGAGTGCATTCTCAGGGCTTTGGTTTTGTGTCCTGTTCATTGCTCATAGCCTGATTTAATTACAAACGCAGCTCCCTATCCGTGGCATTTTACTCAGATTTATACAGATCATTAACAGGATCATTCAGGTTAAAATCTCCTCCTCGCTTTGGTTCATGGAAAAAGCAGCCTCCTTATCTGTCACATCAACTCACATTAGCTTTATGAACTCTGCTGTTGACCGTAATTCTGTTGGAAGCTAATATATGTCTTTTAAAACATCATAAAGTACTGAGGGAGTGAGGTAACTGCTAAATAAAGGTTTTACTAATGCATGAATGAGCTGGAGGTCATCTTAAAATGTAGAACATAACTCTGGAATTTTCTCCACTAGGGATGGGGCATGAGCAAGAATACTGCTAAATGTAATCAAAATAAATACTATGATATATGTTTGTGGAGCGTTTTATCCAAGCTCCATGTTGTTTTCACTTAAAACAAACTCTGTAATATTTGTTAAAACAGAACTTCTTCATAATAAGAATTTTTATGAATTAATTGTTTTTATGTGTATGGTCATTTGAGTATATTTAAAGCAGCTCTATTATACAAAATCGACTTTTCAGAGCTTATAAACACCTTGTAGTCATTTTTCCTTTGCATTTACCCTCTCGAAATTGTATTCAGAGTGATTTATTCATGTTTGAGTCATCTTTATTTTCCTTTATTCAAGACGCCACTATAGAGCGGACACAAGCACAATAGGTCTGATTTAAATAAAATTGTACTAATAATGGTGATATTATAGTTAATCGTAATTATTTTAACCATAAGCATTGTGACTTAAATTTCGCCTCTAGCGGCTCGGTGATGGAGGTGTTCATGTTTCATAAATAATTCACATAACGAAGCAGATCAGCGTATGAATTTTTTAGCCCGGTGACATTTTCCAGACATGTCAGTAATCATGGCTGTGCAGTTGGCTAAGGTCAGTGGTTTATGTCTATGGCACATTGTGAATGCAGGTCTCTGTTTCTGTTCTGTCCCACCTCATAATTTGGCAGCACTTTCCTCTGAACTTTAAGTGTTGGAGGCAAACTCGTTATCGTGTGATCCTCGGCACTTCAGTTTTTGAGGAGTTGTTCATATTTCTCTTATTTTCTCTTCATAGTCTATTGGAATATTTGTAATCAAAATCTGAAAAGTGTTGGTGTGCAATTTCATCAAACCCAAAAATGTTTTATTTGTCTGTGAACAGATTTTTAAAAGCACTGTAGTAAGATTGTTGTTTCAAAACTTGGGCAGTGGCTCTATGGTTTGAGTGTATATAGACTATATATATAAATGGAGCTTTACATTACATTCACTTTACATTAAAAAGTTGTGGCCCTTCTCTCTGTAACTGCTGCAGTGAGACTTGTCATTTTGGCCTTAAAATGTTCGTATTATCCCGGTCTACATGATCCTGGTATTTTTATTTTGCTTTTGTGGCGGTAAATCAAGATATGAACATTAATAACAAAGAAATCAGGCAACTTCTTTCCCCGAGGTCGCCCCGTTAGCGTTAGCAACATGTTTGATTGACAGTGTGCTTTTGATTGTCTCTTTGGTTGCTATGATAAATTCCAAATATGGAACGTGACTTCAAAATTGCCCCATAACTGCAGTAGCCTTGATGAGCTTCATTTGACCAGAGCCGAATGCTATGGGTGACGTCACACCCTTAGTCCACTTCTTTATACTCTCTATGATGAATACGTAGCCAGTTGTAATTGGGAGTATGACATCATCATATTCTAGACTTTGAAAATCGCCAATAGATGCATTTGTACAACCGCTTTTTTACAGAACTGAGCTTGACAACCTTATGATGATTAAAAGCTATAGCATTGCTCCGTAACTATAAAAGAACATTTTGGCAATCCAGCTCTAAAAGTTCTATGTGAGATTAATGTTAAAATTGACTTGGTTACAACAATGAATCATGAAAAGTTCCTCTGCAGTCCCATTTGTTTTATGTGTGTGCAGATGCCTCCAAACTCACTGAAGTTAATTAGAATAAATCGGCAGAACTGGAAGAGTGTTTGATGCTTTGGAAAGTCTGATGGCCAGATTAACTCCCGACAGCACATTTTACCTTCTCATTGAGCTGTCATTCATTTTCGTAATGAAATTCTACGAAGCAGCGTGTGTGTGTGCGTGTGTGTGGGTGGGTGTGTGTGGGTGTGTGTGTGTGTGTGTGTGGCTCAGCTGGAAAGTCGGCAGGACTAGTGCAGGGGAGGGTTGTCAGAAGTATTGAAAATCAGATACTAATCAATGCTAAAACTGGTATCAAAACTAGACACTCATTTGAGCAGGTATCGGTACTAAAAAGTATCGTTCACCTTTCCCGAATAGCATTAGAATGATCTTGTATCAGAACAAGTGTAAGACCATAGATTGTATACATAAATAGACATAGCTAACCTGCCAGCTGCCACGCTCCAAATAGGAAGTGATCATGGACACACTTCTGGTTCCATCAGCTTCATTTCACTTTACATCGAAAAATTGCCACCCCTCTCACTGTAACTGCTGCTGTGAGCCTCTCCATTTTGGTCTTATATTTGTATTAACCCACTCTACATGATCTGGTATTTTTATTTTGCTATAAGGAAAGAACTACTATTTAATGTTGAAAATCATATTCTGTTGTCTAGATAGAGTATTTTATTATCAGTGTAGTATCAGAATTGGTATCGAGTATCGAGTCTCTTGCTTAGTATCGAACTAGAGTTTGAAATTTTTGTATCGTGACAATCGTAGTTTTCATACAAGTTTTAGTAGTATTTTTGACACTATCTGGACTAGGTGTTCTAAGCTCTCAGTTAATAGTGTGTTTAGTTCGTCATGCCTTGTTGCTAGTCTCATAATGCCTTATTAAAACGTCCAATTACATATTCCTGTTTAACGAGGTGCAAAGAACTACACCTCAGATAATGTGATCACATTGTTTTCTCAGGTTGGTGCTAACAGGCTACATTTACACTGACACCAGATATCTGATCATCATCTGATTTCTGGGGTTATCAGACTCTGTAAATGTAATGTGATCAGTTGCTCCATCATATATAAACGGGCTGAGTGATATGGGGAAAAAAAATGTTTTTTTCCCATATCACTTTTTTTATCTTGTTAAAACGATCAAATAAAAAAGGTGCAGACAAAGGAACTCAAAAACGAACAGGGTTTATTACTTATTACTGTGCTGGGAGCTGGGTTGGAGGCTGAGATGTTCTGCAGGTGTGAGTTGGGACCAAAAGCAAGGTCTGTGGACTTCAGGCAAAAAGAGCAGGGTGTCACAGAGTTTGTATAATATATTAAATCTAAAAGCACATGCGCGTTACCACTAGCGACAGAAATACGTGCACACTCGCTATGTCATGCGCTAAATGAGGTCTTAAATTTCACTCATAAACAGTGAGACAATAACCATTTACTTTCCGTAACTTGGATTATAATGATGAGAAGCACCAGAGGAAAGAAAGAGGAGAAAAGGTGAGGAGGTGGATCAGAGAGAGACAGGGGAGAGGGAGCAAGGGCAGACGGCACCGCAAGCACCGAGACAGAGGGAAGGAGACACTGGACTTCTGGTTAAATTGCACAGATTTAAGTCAAAACTTGTGAAACGTGACGACGCATGAGGAGACATAGAGACGAGCTGTGACTCAGAGCTTGGACCTAAACAAGAGAGCGGTGACTCGTCTTCAGGACCACACACTCTCACTACCACACGATTGGCTGTAGACCTGCGCATCGAGATCTGTTGATTTTTGGCACAGCAATAATGTAAACACACGCACATATTCTGATATTCTCTGGCTGTGTAAATGTTCCCAGTTCTGAACACACATTTGCGGTGTTATGTTACTGTTCATGCACCTGTTCACTTGCGTTTTTTTTCCAGTCTGTAATGTTACTGACTCATCCAGCATGTCCAGTAGAGTCTGTCTCTATAACCAGGTCTGTCTCCATAACCAGGCCAACTCAAAGACACCATCCTCCAAAGTCCAGCAGGGTAATAATTATGAGATACACATACACGTGTCATGTTTCTATGCTTCTTGAAGACATTACATTGACTGATTCTGATCCTAAGTTTAACCATAGTCACTACTTGTCTAACCTTAACCCAAACCCCAAAGTAACCCATATCTGAACTTTAAACCATGTTGATCTAGTATTAAAGGATACAATTTATGATAAACACACACACTCATGCTGGGTTTCCTTGTATCTTTAGGACAATACATGGACTTGCATTCATTTCTTGGAGGTTGATTCTAACCTTAATCATAGACACCACTTGCCTAATCTTAACCTAAATCTTAAGCTTAACTTATTTTAACTCACATCTGAACTTTAAACCATGTTATTGATGTAATGATGAAGGATTTATATCTTGGGGATCTGAGTTTTGTCCCCATAATTGTAGCAGGTCATTAAAGGGCCCATATTACAGTGTTGTTTCCTCATCACAAACATACCTGGAGTTGTGTTTTGTTTCATTCACACATGTTGTACTTTCACTAGAATCATTTGGATGATTTCAGCCCTAGAATTGCCACTCTCTGCTAAACTAAAGGTAAATGGAGCTGTTAACTTGTAAACTACCACTACATGACATCACAAGGAGGAACAGAGCATTTTGAGCTTTGAAAATATAGACAAAATAATGATAAAAGTTAGTCAAACATGTGTGAATGAAACTAAACACAACTCCAGGTCTGTTTTTGAGGCGGTAACAGCATCATAACATGGCTTAAAGCTCACAAGAGTCCATTTTGTGTAATATAGCAGCTTTAAGTGAGTGTGTATACAGATTTTGGTCCTCATTATGTGATAAATACCCATCCACACACACGCAAACACGCACACTCACGCACACACACACCTGCATGTTGGTATCTGGGATAATATGAGATCACACAGGGCAGTTTGGTTGTCTTTGTGTCTGGCAGAGTTCGACCGCTCCATCGGGGTGAATGCCCGCTGCTCCAGATGGCCTGTCCCTCCCAGAGCCACTTTTGACTTTGCCACAGTGTTTAGTACAGAGAGTTTTTGCAATTTACAAATCAATTCTTTTCTAAAGCTGCACAAACATTCACTCAATAGACCGTGAATGTGCCTGGACTAAAGGCTTTTGTCAGGCTAGAAAACAACACGGCATGATACAAAACTATTTTTCTAATGTGTTATGTGGATGCAAGTTAAGCCAGTATTTATCCCTGTATCAAATTATGTCAAAAACACTTTTATAAACTTGTACATACAAATATTTTAGCATAATAATAAGTGCCCAAACTTGTTTCACTGTATTAGGGTTGTCAAAAGTATCTAAAATCTAGTATCGAAACTAGATACTCATTTGAGCAAGTATTTATATTAAAAAGTCACATTCACAGGACAGAAATGAACCATTCCTGAAAAGCTTTAGACCATGAACCACTATGGAACCTACTAGTTTTATATCGACTATTTAATTATATAGTATCCAGTATTTTTGATAACATGTTTCTCCAGTTTGGCTGCTATAACCAACAATTCTCTTTCTATGGAGTCAAGCAGCCCAAGTCACATGTTATGTCTGTGGAGAAGCAAGCCCACTGTAACTGAATAAATACAGCATAGATGAGTTTATCACCATACTCTGAAACATTCAAACAAGAAAAGCAGGTGGTAGATCCTTCCCCAGAAAGTTACACAGTGCAACGTAAACGTCTAAAGCCTGAACTATTGCAGCATACACTACCAGTCAGTTTGGACACTCCCTCTCATTCTGTGTTTTTTTCTTTATTTTTACAGCTTTCTACATATTATATACATACAGAAGACATCAAATATATGAAACAAGATATATGGAATTATGTAGTAAAGATGACAACTTAAATTACTCAACAGCAAAGGGTGGCTACTTTAAGGATTTTATTTTTTTAGGATTTTGATATATGCAAAAATGGTAGAGTTATTTACATTTGGTCTTTGCTTAAGCTGCCCTGAAACGATGGACTGCAGCCTCACGGGATTACAGTTGTTCAGTGTGCTCAGTGAGATGTTCAGATTGAAACTGAACAGTAAGTGCCCCCATGTGGCAAATTACAGTCATTACATTAAACACAGCACTCCCACATTATCATGATCTGTTTCATTATTTACTTATTATAGATATAAGATAAGTTTGTTCTATAAAAGGCAACCGTGCACTTATATCTTAAAGGTGCATTATGTAGGTCACCTGCTTAGTGATTGCTTTGAAAGTTTTCGTAATATGACATTAAAGTTATTCATCTCCATGAAGACAGGAGGGAACGCCACCAGTCCCCATTAGATAGCGATGCTTTAAAAGGTGCACTGTGGAACTTTTCTGGTTAAGATTACACTACTGCATGTTGCCTGGTTTAGGGTTGCCAGGTGTATTCCACAGTATGGCATTAAACCTATATATCTCGCATTTATTCAATCACATATTTTTATACATCGTAAATATACATTGAAACACATGGCTTGCCTCTCCACTAATGTGACCCGTAAATTTGTCTGGTGTCTTCATCTGCTTGTCTCCTTGGAAATAGAAAAGTTGAATACCAGGCTGTGCAGGCAAGCAGGTGACACAAGCAGTCAACGGACCCTCCACCAGAAATGTTACGCAATACACCTTTAAGCACTTTCACACATTCACACGTACCGACTCTCATGTATTTTGTGTCTATAGCAACCACGTGTTTGTCCTCCATCTTCCCTCCTGATTTTCTTGAGCTCTGCATCTCTCAAAGCCATCTATTCCAGCTCCACCTTTAGCTTGCGGTGGACGCGCAAACAGAAAAAGTTACATGGTACAGCTTTAAAGGTCCTATACTATGCAAAATTGACTCTTGTGAGCTTTAAGTCATGTTTTAATGTTGTTACTTCATGAAAAACATACCTGGAGTTGTGTTTTGTTTCATTCACACATCTTTGAGTAATCCTTTATTATTAGTTTGTCTACATCTCCAAAGGTGGAACAGAGTGTTTTCTGTTCGAGAGAAGAACTCAACCTATACATGCAGGATTTTTGTGTTAAACATGTGTGAATGAAGCAAACACAACTCCAAGTATGTTTGTGATGAGGAAACATTATTAAAAAAATCTGAAAATAGCATAATATGGGCCCTTTAAGCTTATTCAAACATACAGACCTCACACATTTTATGTTCATAGCATCCATGTATGTGTCCTCCTCCCCGATTAAACTGTCCACATCGACATGTATATATTGTTAAGGGGGAGACTGTATTCCATAGCGACAGGGGCTATAGCGACTGAGAGAGACCGTGGTACTTTAAATGACCTGTCAGCATTTGATTGGCTCATCTCCAGATAGAGTCACGAGGTCAAATGGTAGCCTACCTGAGCCGAATGACAATGACACAGAACAGAATAGACAGACACACTCCTATAATTGGCTTTAATAAAATTGCGTTTGACTATTAGAGATAGAGTTTTACAGCGTTGTTATGGGACAGATGGGATTGTGCTGCTGTGCTTGTAATAAATCAACTTGATGAAAATAGAAGTTTGAATGTCAGGCTCTGTTGCTGTTCTAAGGGCTACAGCAGTGGAGTGTGCAGTGAAAGTTAGAATATCCTTTGGTTTCAGAGTGAGGACAAATGAGGCCATTCAGTTCAATTTCATTCAAGTTTATTTCTATAGCGCATTTAAAACAACTTCAGCTGACCAAAGAGCTTCACGTAAAAGTCAAAAACAAATATAAAAAAAGCAAGTATTAAATGTCAGTGAGAAGAGGTGGGTTTTCAGTCTAGTTGTAAACTGCGTTAAAGACTGAGAGGATCTGACAGGCAGAGGGCGCTGTTCAGTTGTCTGGGCGTGGCCATAGAAAAGGCTCTGTCACCTCTGGTCTTGAGCCTGTATGTGGGCACAGCCAGCGAGAGTTGAGTCTGGGTGGACCCATAGAGGCAAATAGGACCCATAGAGTGCACACATTTAAGCACAATCAATAACACTGTCTCTATAAAAACTGTGAAGTTGCAAATCCATATTCAAGATGATCATTTTTATTTGTATATTTGTGTGGCTGTGGGTGGAGTGTAAGGCTGGAGTAACTCTCTTAAATAAAGAGGACCCATAGAGTGCACACATTTAAACACAATTAATAAGATTTTGAATTGCATTCGGGAGCCCTGGTCCAGCTCCACATACAAAGGGTCATAATAATATAGACTCAATGTTACAAATGCGTGGATTGCTTTTTCAAAACCTGCCTGTGGAAGGTAGAGTCATGGTAAATAATAATTCATAAAAAAAATATTTCTTACTGTATTTTAAGTGATGAGACATCTTCTAAATGGATTAATCAGAACAATAGTAACTTGTGGACGGGACTATAGAGACTCTAAAACACATGCCAATAGATGTTTAATACAAAAGACAGAGGTAAAAGAAACTGAAACTGAAGAATTGAAGAAGCCACTTAGATGAGCAGCAAAACGCAAACGCAAAAAACATTTGGTCCAGTTGACAGAATTGAATTTTTCTTTTACTATGGATCGTACCTCGACAACTGAGATATTACACAGACACCAGAGACAGTGGCATTATTTAACCAAAATGCCAAGGATTCATTCATCAATACAAAATTACGTTTCATTCATAATATTATTTCAAAATACTCTCTATTCAGGCGCCTTCAGTCACCAGATTTCAACTTTTATTTAAAATCTCATTGCACAAGTGAAGTAATATAAAAATATGAATGAAGTTAAAAAGGCAAGGCTAAGACTTAAGAAAATAAAAAGTGCATGTACAAATGTGGACTTGTATGAACATTCCCTTTCCTATTCCCTAAGTGTCGGCGTATCCAGCTGCTGTTATATAACTGCCTGTAAGGGGCGCTGTGCAGCAGTAGGAGCAGTAGAGTGTAGATAATGCTGTGCTGTGTGTGTAATCTGTGTTTACCATTACCTCCACTGAGAGACTGCAGTGCCCTGGTCTTATAAATACTTAGCAGCTGATGTCATCAACGTTCCCAGGGGTGTGATGCTAACTGGAGGCACCGCTCTGTCTGAAGCTCTGTTACTCAGTTTATATTTTAATCTGTGCTTTGTTTTAACACAATCTGACCACAGAGAGCTGACTTAGCTGGAGCTACAACAGGAGAGAAAGCTGATTTTGTGATTTTTAAACGTGTCAGTTTCAAAAAGCATTACATCATTACATCACAAGCTAGCTAGCGTTAGCCAACAGTTTTTCAGTTTGACCCTCTCACCTTTTTGTTGAAAATCAAACACATAAACAGAATCATGAATGCTGGTATTCATCACAGGCTCCTGAAAATAGTGTTGTTTAAATCCATTTTGTATTGTTTCTTGAGTTTTCAGACGATCTAAAAACGTATCAGGCTGTGTTTGCTAATGTGTGAGTTGTGTCACCGTGGTAACTGCTGAAGATTCCTCCATAAAGTACCCTCCAGCATGATGTCAGTGCAAAGTATCAATAGTCACTGTCCTCTCTGTCTCTCCTTATTTAAAAGCATTGCCTTATGACCAAAGCGAGCGATGGACTCAACTGTGGTGTGTATTATGTAAGTAGAGAAAGGAGCAGCATGACTCAGCAGAAATAATAATTCACTAAAGATTTCCGTTATTTTCAGAGAGAGTTCAGACATTTGTAATCTAAAAATGAAGTTACAGAGAAGAAATGAAACAAGCTCGAAATCCCAAATGAGACAAAAGAGCTGCGTCAGTCAGTAGAAGTACAAAATATAACAAGATTTTATAGAAATATAGGTATTATCCTCACAGTATTTCAAATCAGTGCTGTGTGTTCAAGTTTTTTACCTGATTCATAAACACACTGAAGTAAACGTAAAATATTACGTATTACCACCATTTCTGTTACTTTGCTGCCGTGAACGATAGACTGTAAGAAATGGATTAAGTGAGGTTCACGTTTGGAATTCTGACCGCGAGTATCATAGCAACCAAAGAGCCAATCCCAAGCGAGGCTGTTGAAGGTAAAGAGTATGACATCAGCAGTTACAGAGAGAGGGGCCACACTTTTCTAATGTAAATTGAATTAGCGCCAGAGTCAGTAGAACCAGAAGCACACCCATGCTCACTTCCTCTTTGGAGCTTAGCGGCTAGCAGGTTAGCTATATCCATTTATATATAGAGTCTACGGATGTGAGTGAATTCACTTTGTAGAAGACTTTCAAAACACTATACTATTTCAATTTTAGTTTTTTCATAGTTGTATTTTTGATGTGGCATTGCATTTCCAGTGTTTTTTTTTTTCTGAACAACAAAATAGTTATTGAAGAATAGATGGATTCTATGTCTGTGTATTTCCTGGTTTCACTGTGTATGAGTTCGTTTTTGTGTGTAGGCAGCACGGTGGCTGAGTGGCAACACTCATGCCTCACAGCAAGAAGGTTTGGTTCGATCCCCGGGTCGCCCAGGCCTTTCTGTGTGGAGTTTTGCATGTTTCTCCCCGTGTCTGGATGGGTTTCCTCCGGGTACTCCGGTTTCCCCCATCAACCAAAACATGAACGCCCTTCGAGACAACTGTTGTTGTGATTTTGGGCGTTACAAAAATAAAATGAATTTAATTAAATTTAATTGAACTGTGTGAGCGAAGTCCTTTCTCTACTTCACACTTACGACTTGCATATACATGAAATAACACTAATGCAAAAGTGCAATCTGAGCTTTCAAAATCATATATGTATTATTTTTTTCTGCAGAACAAAATAGACTTAAACAGAAATGCCATTGAAGAATAGATGGATGCTATATCAGTGTATAAGCCTGATTAGCCTGTGTACGAGTGCACTTTGTGGGGGGCGTAGTCTCTCCCTTTCTTCACGGTCACTGTGCTCTATATACATACACATATGAGAATGATGCATAAAAGTGCACGGGGCTAGTAAACACAGCTCATATTTGTGGATGACTCACAGAAGACAGCACTGGCAGACACTCTTTTAACTCCTATGTGACTGTAGAGATGTAGATGTAGAGATCGACTGATATGCTTTTTTTTTTTCCATGGCCAATGCCGATTAATTTTCTTAATCCACATAAACTGATGGCCGATAAGCTCTGCCGATATTTGGGGCCGATTTTGACTATTTTCCTCAAATTGTGTCATTTAAATTTACTACATACTCACCCACAGCCCTAGTTTACCACAGACCTATAAGAGAGCTGTAGTCATTTCTTTGTATTAAAGTTTTAATATGTGTAGTTTTTAGGCACTAGATTGACCAATGATTTAAGGCTGATTATCGATATGCTACAAAGTCCAAATATGGGTTTAGTTCTGTCTTTACTATATAACTAATATGTGATTGAGAAGAAGGCACTTGTTTGGAGAATATTCCTTGCGCCTTGGTTTATTAGAGCTCATAAAATATAGTTTCATAATTTGTTAATCGTTGATTGGTAGTTGGTCTCTTGAGTTTATTTTCTTTGTGTTTGTGAGTGCTTGTCCACTGATGTAAAGGTTGGTGGTTCGAATCCTGCTCTTGACATAAACATCATTGTTGAGCGGTCAGGTCCACTGATCCACAGGCTGGCAGTGCGATGCCAACTCCCACAAATGCATACTGTCATTGTGTACTTGGGCAAGAGACTTAACCCGCCTCACCCCCATTGTCTGTGTACACTGGTTCCTTGATGCAAAGTGCTTTAAGTGCCTTAAAGGCGGAAAATGCTATATAAACATTTACATATTATCTATTGTGTTACATAATGTCTAAGTGTTAATATAAAGCTTTGTCTGTCATTTTAGTGTTTCCTTCTGGTCTTCTGGTGTGTCTTTTTAGTAGCTCCAATAACTAGAAAACACCCCCACCATTGGCAAATAAATCAGGTTTTAAAGGAGAGCTATGTAACTTTTCAGGTGGAGGACCTGCAACTTGCTCGTCTCCATGGACATGTTATAGCTTTTTTGCCTCTATTGCTCAAAAATCCTTCGCAATTATAGAATTATTATCAAGAGCAGGCTTGCCTCTCAAGATCTGACCTGTAACCTGTAGCCTGTTCCTGTTATCTTTTTGTCTCAATATTTTGGTCACATTTTTAGATAGTGCTTTTCCACCTTCAAGTCACTCAAAGCACTTTACATCAAAGAACCACTCACCCATTCACACACACACATTGTCATCTGTGAGAGTTAACCTTCAGATCAGTGGATCGGACACTCTACCAACTGAACTACATGATAATTAGATAAGTTAAACGGCATGCTATGGAACATTTCAGGCAAGGCGTTAACATTTCCCTGGAAACAAGCCCCCATCAGAAATGTTGCACAGTGCACCTTTAAGAAACCATTATAAACTATTTTGCGTGGGTGTCTTTGAATGTCTCTCCTCTCCTCTTATTCGTCTTTGCATTTAAAAAAAATCTAAAAGGTCAGTTCTAACACTTGGACATAGCTCCGCCTCTGACCACGTTTTATTGAGTACACTTGACTCCCTGCTCTGTTCTAACCCCAGTGCCTCATCACTACACAGAGGAGCAAGATGTGAAAAATGGCATCTGGCCCAAAAGGTTGTGTGTAATGTTTGAAAGTGAGGTCCATCCATCCATGCTCCCTCTGCCCACACAGCGCTCTCTCCTACGGGGCCAGGGCTGTTTTCTGATGAGCTATTATTCTCCATCACTGACTGTTTGGGGCTGATGCTAACACCCACGCAAACACTACACTAGCATCAAGCAACACTCCATGTGTCAGCTCATGTGCGTTGGAAAATACAGGGTTTTGCATCGATGAACTGTATGAATGGGATTTATTGTGCGTTTTAGAAGGTAATAAAAGACCTGAACAAAAGTTTTGCTCTCAAATATTTAAAAAAGAAGGCAGCTTATTCTCTTATTAATGTTCATATCTTGAGTTACAGACACAATAGCGAAATAAAAATACCAGGATCACGTAGAGTGGATCAGTACGGATATTTTAAGACCAAAATGATGAGGCACACTGAAGCATTTACAGAGAGAAAGCCAACAGTTTTTTAATGTAAAGTGAATTGGAGCCAGAGTCGACGGAGCCCGAAGCGCAGCCCATGATCACTTCCTATTTGGAACGAGGCGGCTAGCAGGTTAGCTATATCCATTTATATATACACTCTATGGTGCATTCATATGGGAATCTACTTTTTTTTACAGATTTTATTTTGGAAACGTTGAACTGATAAACACCAAAACAAGACAAGCATATTTTAACTCATCATGTCGTCAACTTTGTTTTGATCCTGATGCACCTCCTCTGTAGTGTCACACTCTGTTGTTTCTTAACATGTAGATGCGATCAGCGTTCAGAATGACCTCCACATGATCACACGTCTTATGGAACAGCCGCAGTCTTTCTCTGTTTATCCATTCACACTACACGATCCCTCCATCTAAACTTTACAAACTTTGCACCAAACTCACCCAAACTTTTCCATAGAGGCTCCATGCTGCTCGTCTTTGGTTGCTACGTCAACGGGGTTATACTTACAGGTTATGTCTTTACCATAGTTTGTTTTATTTCACAGACATGGGCGCTCACACAGGACTAGAATCACTTTACAATTTTTTCAGGGTACCCTAAAAAACTAGTCCCATGTGAATAGGGCTTTAAAAATGTGAAAAACAGAACTCACCATGATGAGTTTATTATCTCTTTTCGCAACCTTCAGAAGCCAGAGCGGTAATGCTAACGACAACTAGCATGCTAACAACACACCAGTATTATTTCCTGGTTCACAGCCGATAAACATTGCAGACAGCGGGCACACATGTTCTTATTGTGACCCTAAGACCTGCTTTTACAAAATATATGTACGGCAAACAAAATAATTTGATGTCATTAACCAGATGAGTTGTTATGCTCGATTTGGAGTAGTAGTAAAAATAGTAGTGGTAGAAGTATTTTGGTGTTCTACTTACTTGTTTCTTTGGAGTATTAATACAGAATGACTATGCTAACGTTGTACCTTGCGTGCATTTTTGCTAGCAGCACCGGGAGGCATGCTACTTGTTTGGCAGCACATGTTGATGCTAAAGCGGCCGGATGTTTTGTGGCAGTATTTGTAACTTAAAGCCCCATGACCCTGATTCCATGTGACTGGAGCAGAGGAGGGGGAGGTCGAGAACCGCACTATCTGATCCCACTGAATTATAAGGCACTGGCGTTGCCCAATTTAAGACAGTTACAGAGTCGACTCGTTGTTAGCTTGACTATATTAATGTACTATATTAATTAAAATGCTATCTGTCTGTTGTAGCCTTAGTTTACCATTCATTAAAATCAATTAGTGTTCACAATGATAAAATACCGTAGCTATCGTAATCACCACATTCATTATTAGTATATTTCTGTATAGTGTTTGCTCAGGGGTGACAGTGGCTCAGCGGTTAGAGCAGTTGTCCCCCAACTCGAAGGTCAGAGGATCAATGTTGTGTCCTTAGGCAAGACACTTCATCTGCATTACCCAGTATGAATGTAGTATGTGTGTGTGTGTGTGTGTGTCACGATAACAAATTTTGAAGTATGATATATTGCTGAAGTAAATATAGATGATAAACAATATGGAGACCAAACCTTAAAGCGGAAATATACCCCAAAAAGTATTCTAAATGTATATTAGTGTGGAAAAAATATGAACTGAAATAAATAACAGAATGCAACACTTAAAATAGTTAGTTTGCGTCTATAATGAGTCATAGAAGTTCATAATTCCAGTCTCAAAAGCTTTCTCATCGTAGTATAGAAAAAACACACAACATTTTCCTACTAGTACAAATAAAAAGTACTAACAATAGATATTGACCCTCAAAAGGTATCGTTCCATTTAACATATATTGAACGATACCTCGATATAGTAATTATCATGACAGGCCTATGCGTGTGAGTGTTGGTGGTGGTCGGAGGAGCTGATGGTGCAGATTGGCAGGCTAACTTCCGTCATTCTGCCCCAGGGCAATAGTAGCTTACCACCGCCGAGTATGGACAGCATGAATAATGACAGTGTAGTGCTTTGAAGAGCTTTTGGCACTATTGGGCATTACTGGGCTGGCCTGCAAATGCCTTGGGGTCCCGCTAGAGGAAGTGTCTGGTGTGGATAAAACACTTTTTTTTTAACATTTTTACCTTAAGAGCTGCTCATACCATATCTGTACTAGGATAAAACACAACTGATAGGGCATTAGCTGTTGTTTGTCTGTGTATGTGTTGCCTTAGACGTGATCATAATGCATCTGGGCACGTGCAGATCAAATTCTGACGTACATTGAGTTCTGACTCAAATTTAGGAATCACTGTCCCAAACAGCCTCATTCCGCTCCCTGCTCATCAGCTGTGATATTGGTTCAGAAGGTTTGGGAATTTTGAGTGTCCGGATCAGTGGCTTGTGAGATTAGTTGTGATGGTGTTTGTACAGTTTCCTCGGAATATGAATGAACTGATTCCAGCAGAGGAGACTTCTCTTGTGATAAACTTTATGCCGTTATAGGACTGTTTTACTGTGTCATTCTTTCTTTAGAAAAGGCAGTGCTGTGGTGTGAATGGGCACTTATAGCAGGGCTGCAATAAATCCAATTCAAAATCATGGTTTCAGTTATAAAATACATTAAGTTAACATTTAGTTCTGTATGTGCTCATTCTGTCACTCAAAAACTGCATTGCTACTAAAATATATCAGCTCTATACTTTTTCTAAAGGTTCATATTGATAGAATATAAGTCATTTCAATTAGGAGTCAAACATAGACTGTACAAAGAAGTGGACTAAGGGAGTGTGATGTCACCCACGGCGTTCGGCTCCAATCAAAGGAAGCTCATCCAGGCTAGTTTGGAATTCCGATCGTGAGTGTCCTAGCAACCAAAGAGCCGATCCGGAGCAAGGCAGTAACGCCCCTTTCCGCCCACATATGTTTTAGTGGGGAGCAGGTGTTTAGCGACGCTGTCAATCAAACCTGTTGCTAATGCTAGAGGGAGTGACCTTGGGGGAAGAAGGCCTCTGATTTGTCTGTTATAAATGTTCATATCTTGATTTACGGACACAATAGCGAAATAAAAACACCAGGATCATGTAGAGCGGGAAAATTTTAAGACCAAAATGATGAGCCTGACAGCAGTTTCAGAGAGAAGGGTGACAGTTTTCTAAAGAGTGGATGGAGCATTTCCTATTTGGAACATGCATATATGTCCATTTTTATATACAGTCTATGGAGTCAAACCTAAATTATAGGTCTTATCAAAAAGTTTAATTAAATCAGCCTGTGTCTGCCAAAGTGATTTTTCATTACCACATATTTTTTAATGGATTTTGGTAATGATATTTGAAAAATAACAAGAAACAGTTAAAGTTGTATCTTAAGGACATGTTCAGAATAAATAATAACGAGTTTTGTATGCACAAATCGAACCACACTGGTCTGCAAGGGCCAAGAGAAACACATAGATTTCCCAAGATATTGAGTTCCATTAAAGTATTGCACATGAATAAGTCTACCTTCACTCCAGTGTGCGTGCAGACTCACAACTCACAACTCTCCATAAACGCACTAAAGATCATACATACAAGAAACTTAATTTACATAATCTATGTCTGTTTTTGATGCCCATTATTACTCTATTTTCCGATCTATGTTAAAATGTTGTTTCCTCATCACAAACATACCTGGAATTGTGTTTTGTTTCATTCACACATGTTTAACACACAAACCCTGTATATTTAGGCTCAGTTCTTCTCTCAATCAGAAAACCTCCACCTCGTGATGTCATGTGGTAATACAGGAAGTGCTCCACTGTGTTTTTAAACTCACCTACACCTTCACTAGGATAATTTCGATGAATTGCCAATCTCAGTTGAACTAAAGGTAAAATGTAGCTTGAACTTGAAAACTACCACTTCATGACAACACAAGGTGGAACAGAGCATTTTGAGTTTTGGAGAGGTAAACAAATAATAAAGTGTTACTCAAACGTGTGAATGAAACAAAACACAAATCCAGGTTTTTTTCAGGAGGTTACAACATTATAACATGACTTAAAGCTCACAACAGTTAATTTAGTGTAATATAAGACCTTTAAGAACTAAAAAAATATTTAATTCAAGACCAGACTTCTGTCCCCAGCACTTTTATCTACACAGTTCTCCGTGCATATAGCCTCACTTTCACCTCAACACAACTGCTTCTTCTGCAGAAAAACCTGGGATTTGTAGTTTAAAGTGCGACATTCCCAGCAGCAGGACCATCAATCGTCCGCCTGGAGGTGCGGATACTGTCGTTTGACTCATTTATTGACACAGGGCTCACAGCCAACACTCCAACAACTCTCTCTCTCTCTCTATCTCCGTCTGTTCTTATCTGCCTCCCTCCACCCCATCACTGCCTACTATTCATCTTTCTCTCTTTCCGTCATTTCTCTCAGCTCTCCTCCTACCTCTTCTTACTCACTCTCTCGCTCTGTCCCCCTCTTCTCTCTCTCTCCTCCCTCTTCTCCCTCTCTTCCCTGTTTATCCACTCTCACACTCCCCCTCCGTATACCAGCTCCGCTCCAGCAGCCAGCCCTTCGTTCATCATTCATTGTGTGAGCAGTGGTACATCAGGCAGGAGTGCGCTTTGTTTGACTGTAGCAGTGACGGGAGAGGAGCCAGAGGAAGACGCCAAGTGCTGAAGTGAGCGGAGGTTAGCGGAGGTTAGCACAGATCCGAGGTTAGTGTAGCGTGTCGCCAGCATGACAGCGTACCTGAGCAAACAGCACAGTTGCTTCTCGGAGCTGGACGGCCGAGAGCATAGAGAGGTGCCCAGCTCGTACAGCTGGCACACACAGCAGCCTTCCACTCTTCACCACCACTATCACCATCATCATCATCAACAGCAGCACCCTCAGCCTGGCCATCGCTACCATTACGCCTCAGTACCCGGAGGTGCCACCCTACCCAGGAGGGGGGGTCGCCCGGGCGCTTGGCATCACTCGGACAGCCTGGCCCATAGGAGTCCCAATCATTTTGGATCAGTGAGGGCCAAAGGGGGGAGCTGTGACCTGTGGCCCTCTGACTGTGGGTGCCATCACAACTGGCATGAGGCATATCAGGTAAAAGGCGTCAGCTCAACACAAACTGGCATAAATACTGGAGATTGTTCATTAGGCTACAAACTTTGAGTGGTTAGCTAACACTGCACAATGCTTTTCATATTTATTTATAGCAATATGTTTGTGAATCACTGTGAAAAGCTCCTTGCATGTTTCCAGCTGTTTCTAAGTGATGTGGAAAGTTGAAGAATACAATGATGTAAAAGTGGCACAGATCAGATCAGTTCTGTCTTTTATGGGGGTTGGCAGAGTTAATCTGTTATATTTGTTCTATATGTGGGTAAAGTGACTTGTCCAGAGTTGAGCTGACTCTATCGGCTAACTCTCATTTTGAAGCTGCTGATCAGACATTTTTAAATATGCTGATAACACTTCACTTCATATTGCCACCGGGTAAGGAATTTTAAGATCCCCGATCTATTCAAAACCACACAGTTTTGCTCTAATGAGGCTAAAGCTCTTCACATGATTCTTAATGAACTGATGGAGAGATAAACATTTCAGATCGCACACACATCTCCCATTTGTACAGAAGTCTCCATTTTACTCCTCGACTTTCAGATTAGCAGGGGACACAGGACAACTTTATGCTCTAAATGTGGTCTTAAAAGATTAAATGTATTCTGGAGCATTGAGGCGTGTGTGTGTAGGGGTGTGTTTGTGTGTGTGTATAGTGAGTGTGCTGTCCTATAGACATCAAGCTACCAAGATGAAGATGGCAATTAGCAACGTTGGCTATAATCTTTACCTGTTTAGATTTTAAAATGTTCATTAATATGTGCTGCCCCTTTACAAATAAATAAGAAATAAGTGTTGTATTCGGTCTAGGGGGTAACAGGTTCTGTTTACCCAGGGCCCAGTGCAAGGAGGGGCCCCTCATAAAGTCTGTAGTATGCATTTTTCACTAGACCACACGTAGGGGCGACAGTAGCTCAGTTGGTAGAGTGTTTGTCCACTGATCTAAAGGTTGGGTCAAATCCCGCTCTCGACATAAACATCATTGGTTGAGCGGTCAGATCCACTGATGGTGGTGCGATTCTAGCTTACACAGATGAATGCTGTCCTTGGGCAAGACACTTAACCCACCTTGCCCTCAGTGTCTGCGCACACTGGTGTATGAATGTGTGTGAATGGGTGAGTGGTTCCTTGTTGTAAAGCGCTTTGAGTGCCTTGAAGGTGTAAAAGCGCTATAGAAAAATGTGATCATTTACCATTTAGTGAGGGCCCAAATAAAAATACCAGAATCATATAAAGCGGGTCAGTACGCACATTTTAAGACCAAAATGACGAGCCTGACAGCAGCAGCAGTTACAGAGAGAGGGGCCAACGCAGTGTCTAGCAGCATTAGGTATGTTCATTTATATATAGAGTCTATGGTTTGACTCCATGTTTCCACTCATAAAGACTCAAAGCAGAATAGATTGAGCGGTTGGAGTAAGAGAAGCGTACAGGGGATGCAATATTGAAGATTTCCAATTAGCAGCATGTGTCAGTTCTAATGGAGGTCATGGTGGTGCTGGCGATGTGTGCTGTGTAGTGAGTAACCACGCGTGCTTGTAAGAACAGAGCCGCTGTACTCTCAGATGTTGTTTTCTTTTCTTTACACATATATTCACACTGTGGCGTAAAAGACATGGGATTACTGCAAAAGGCACGCTCTGATCAAATGGATTTCAAGGATGGATGAACTGACCGAGTTTTGACTTCACAAAGCATTTCTGTAGGAGGCGGCGATGTCCTGTACTGTGGGTGAGACTGTGTCTTATTCGGTCATAACTGTTATTAAAGGGCCTATACTACACTATTTTCTGATTTATGTTATAATGTTGTTTCCTCATCACAAACAGACCTGGAGTTGTGTTTTGTTTCATTCACACATGTTTAACACACATACCCTGTTTATTATTATTATTATTATTATTATTATTATTATTATTATTATTATTATTATTATTATTATTATTATTATTAATAATAATAATAATAATAATAATAATAATAATAATAATAATAATAATAATAATAATAATAATAATTTTATTTATATTATTTATTTATTTTTTGTAAAATGTAACTTTAAAGTGTTCAATTGAAGATCTGATTATTTAATCTTATCAGAGGCTGAACACTTACATAGTGAGCAGTGTGTTTTATCCATAAACATCTATCATGGTCTCATTTCTGATGTAGAATACGATACACAGCATCACTCCAATGACAACTGGACTGAATCTGAGCATTTTCATCAGCATGTAACACACGCCAGATCTAATTATGCTGTAAAATCCTGGGTTGTGCATTACTTGTGCAATTATAACAGAAGCTGGAGGTCCTGAGGCCTGGCCAGTGGGAAGTAACGCAGGGCCGTCCATCATACAGAGAGATGGTGCTGTGTGAACCTGCTCTGGAGATACGACACTCTTTATAATGTGAGAATTAGAGTCACTGCAGGGGGCTAATGAATGCGTGTACATTGATTTTTCTGTGGGAAAGCAGTCTGTCTCTGCCTGCTTAAATCTCGTGCAGCTTCTAGAAAAAATTAAGGGAAAGGTATTATATTTTTGCTTTTTAAACTAAATATTCTACAGAGAGCAAACTGTAGGGCTGAATATTTTAAACATATCCAGAAGAATTAACAGAAAAAACACTGAAATCTGAACTGACAAACTAATACAATAATTTTTCAGGGGAGGGCATCTGATACACAGGGACATTTCAATGCATGTTTGTAGTCTTTGCACCCATTCACATTGTGATTTCGATTTGATTGTGATTAATCATGCAGTTGTAGTAAATTCAGCCTCATAGCAAGAAAGTCTCAGGTTCAATTCCTAAGTTTCCCCAACCTCTAAAGCATGTTTAATAAGCTCTCCTCTGTGTGTCGTCCCAGTTAACAACACATAAATACATAAACTTGAGCTGTATGTTTGCTGGTGTACCTATTTCAAGGAGATTGTTCTGATATTGTATTCTTGTGTGTGATTGGCAGGTTTGAGTTGAAAACAGTGATGTAAGTGTGGCACATCATCTGCTTGATTCCATGGAAACAAAACGCTAAAACCATACTTGTGAACATTCTCCATGGAGTTAGATATGTTTTATGCCATATTGTGAACTATTATAACTAAAAACAACATTTTCATGGAAACAAGCAGGAGGAACCCCTTATCCAGGCCAAGTACGAGTCAGGTTTGTGGAGATACAAGCCCGCTCGAAGTAAGGACACGTTTTTCCAAGTCTTTTAGTGCAATAAACAGAAACAAAATTTAAAAAAAAACAAACACGCTTTTATTTTGTCTATTTTGTGACTAAAAAGTTCCATATTGTAGCTTTAAATACATCATGAGCAGCCTCGTAGGACTCATGTTTACTTTAGTTGAGTCTATTGGATTTTGTCACTGTTACGGTTGAATGGGGCAGATAGAGATGCTGCAGTTTGAGTCACAAAAACATCCATCTTGGCCCAAGCCTTTCCCTCTTCACATTTCACTGTTGTTGACTATTTTTACACACGATTGGCTGAATTATTCATAGATCCTCCTGTTTTCTTGAGCCACCGTACACACTGCTCCCCTAAATTATTGAGGAAAACTCGGCACAAGTCTGAGAATGTACTCAGGAAGCACAGGCAGGTCTCCAGAGTGTGGGGACACTTAGAGCTGGTAATCGTGATCGTTCAGGTCTCAATAGAATTGGAACAAAAAAATTATGATCCGAAAACTTTTAGAAGCAAAGTCAAGACATTTAAATTCAATCTATAATCTCAAATAGTTATATTTAAAAGGCTTTTTGTTTCTGTTTACATCACCTTAATTTTTTCATTCAGAAAGTTTGATTTCATAAAGCAAGTGGGGACAGTCTTTGACAATCTTTTTTGAGGCCACAAAAGAGGAGTTTTTCTTTTTCGAGACTTTACAAAAAGAGTTCGATCTGGTAATGTTTTTGGATGCCAGTCTTTGCTGAACCAAAGCCCAGTGTGGACTTCTGGTTGATGCATTTTCACTTCTTTGTCTTGTGTGGCAACTACAAAAATCATATTCTACTAGACAGTGCGAATGTCAGAAAAAGCTAGATTTCACTCTTTCACCTGGTTGTGGTCTTAATTATCGTGAATAACTGTTAAAGCCACAGTATGAAACTTTTTAGCCAAAAACAGATTAAAGTTAAAGCGTGATTTGTTTTGTGTTTTCATTTTAGTTGTGTTTATTGCACTGAAAAACATGCATCCTTACTCTGAGCGGGCTTGCATTTCCATAAACCTGTCTCTTATATGGTCTTGAGATGAGCCCATAGATTGTGTATATATAAATGGATATAGTTGACCTTCTAGCCACCATGTTCCGAATAGGAAGTGATTATGTGCACAGTTGTGATCCACTGACTCTGGCTCCAATTCACTTTACACTGAAACATCTTCCCTTCCCCTCTGTACCTGCTGCAGTGAGCCTCGTCAGTTTGCTCTTAAAATGTTTCCTGGTATTTTTATTTCACTAGTCTGTCCGTAACTCAAGATATGAGCATTAATAACAGATAAATCAGGCCCCTTTTTTCCCTGAGGTAGATCCCGCTAGCGTTAGCAACAAGTTTGACTCCACTCTCTGCTAAACCGGGAAGGGGCATTACCTTTAACAGCCTCGTTTCAGATTACCTCGTTGGTTGCTATGATACTCGCGGTTGGAATTCTAAATATGGAACTCGGCTCCAAATTCGCTATAACTTCTAGCCTCGATGAACTTCATTTGACTAGAGCTGAAAAATATGGGTGACGTCACACTCACTTAGTCCACTTCTTTATACAGTCTATGAATGTGCTTCTTCTGATGGGCTTCTTTCCATGGAAATGTTGCTGCTTGGCTATAATATTCCATAGTATGACATAAAACGTATTTATTACCACCTTCAGAAAATTCCATACTAAGACTTTAAATCGGGATGTTCCTTGTCACAATAAAACACTCATATTTGACAAAGTGGCCTCCCTATTGCACACCTAAAAGCTCAAAGTTCAGGTGAGCTGTTATCGCGTTAGATAAAAAAGATGATTTTGTTGATGTTTTTGATGAAGTCGTCAACACCAACGCACAAGCCGAGTGTTGTGATGCTCATAGGTCAGATTGAAAATTTGTATTACACAAGCGTGCCATACTGTGCGCGACCTGCAGGTGTGAAAACAAGCCCACACACCTCTCCACTGCCTTATATCACTCCTCTTCAGCTAAACGTTTGTTAGGGCTGTACTCGACTAAAGAAAATCGACTAAAGCCATGTGCTGCCGATCAATTAGTGACTAAAAAGGGGGCACGGCATAAACTTTCAAAACGATTTCATATCTCTATGTATATGACTCAAACTGCGCTCACAAGACTACACCTGTAGGGGGAGTTTGTGCAAAGAAACAGTGTATTTATATAAACTAAACTAAAGGCTAAAGGCCCACAGTCATATTGGTTATGTATGGTGTTTTATTATGATTATATATGCCAGATGTTATTGGCGCTTTGTGATGATGTCATACTCCAGATGGGCGCAAGAGCCAGTTTTCCCTATTGATTATATGGTATTCTCTTAAGAAATAGCCAATAATTCACATACATTTAACCTCTCCAGTTCTATTAGTGACTGAACCACAGAACTCACTAGATTACAAAAAGAATCTGCATTTTAGCTATATTCATTTTAGCTGCCCTCGTCAGTATTAAAGGGCCCATATTACGCTGTTTTCTGATCAGAAAGAGATAAGAAAATAGCGTAATATGGGCCATTTAAATCTATGAATGTATCTGTATTAGCTGTTCCCACACTTGTTCTGTTCTGAAACACTTCCACTGTGTAATCCTGTGTTTGTTATGGTGATATTATCGCTCATATAGTTGTGAACTGCCCCGAGCGTCGCACCAAATGAGCTGAGTTTTGCTTTTGGACCAGTGGTTTCATGTGCAGTTGGAGGCCTGTCACGTGTGGGGACGTGAGGGGAGCAGCAGAAGCAGTTGGAGGCAGAAGTAGTTGGAGGCATGAGGGGAGCAGAAGCAGAGGAACAAGCCCAAGTGCAGCTAAGCATCTCATCTCTGTGCTCAGTGGAGTGGCCATTATGTCTCAGGGGGCTGTTTGAACATGTCAGTGTATGTGTACCCACCGGAGGGCTGCACACAGACTGCAGATATGACTCAAAAGTATCAAAAATCAGATGCTAATTGATACTAAAACAGGGATCAAAACTAGATACTCATAAGATCTGTATCGATACTTGAAAAGTCCCATTCACAGGGCAGAAATAAACCTTTCCTGAAGCTTTAGAATGACCTTGAGCTGTGTCATTATAAGTATAAGACACATAGACTACTATGAAACCTACCTGGACGACTGAGGGATTACACAGATATAAGGCCACATAGTAATATAAAAGAAAATACTACCATTTAATCAGGAAAATCACATTCTATTGTCAGAAGAGTGTTTTTTATTATCGTGGTATCAGAATCAGTACAGAGTATTGAGTCTATTCCTTGGTATCGAAATCAATTTTTAAAACACCATAATTTCCACCACAAATAACAAAATATTCTGTCTTATTCTGATTTTTGTATTAGTTTGTCAGTTCAGATTTCAGTCTTTTTGTCAATTCTCCTGAACGCATTTAAAATCTCACCTTTAAACAGAATCCTATTTTGAAGATATAAAAATATAATCTAGTCAATGCTTGTTAGAAAAACAGCAATTAGATATTTTTTTCCCAAATACAAAGCCGTATCCCAGAATGCTTCACTGCTAGAGATGGTATAAATGTCAGACTCTTTCCTACAATTAGGTTAACTGAACTTCCTCCTCTTGGGCTTTGTAAACAACTGTTCTGTTTTCTATGTAATAAACTCACTGAAGAGAAACGTCCTCCTCTGCTGAAGGCTCTGTACTGGATTTATCGTCTGTGTAGAACGAAACGCAGCTTCAGAAAAACTGGATTACGTAAAGCGCCCATATTACGCTGTTTTCTGATCTATGTTATAATGTTGTTTCTTTAGCACAAACAGACCTGGAGTTGTGTTTTGTTTCATTCACACATGTTTAACACACAAACCCTGCATATTTAGGCTGAGATCTTCCCTCAAACAAAACACTTAGGTCCATCTTGTGATGTCATGAAGTGGTAATACAGTAGGTACTCCACAGTGTTTTTAAACTCCATATCCCTTCGCTGGAATTATTCCAAGTCTATTCAGACTTGGAATTGCCAATCTCTACTGAACTAAAGGTAAAAGGTAGATGTTAACTTGAAATTTACAGCTTCATGATATCACAAGAGTCAATTTTTGTGTACAATAGGACCTTTAAGAAGAGACTCTCGAAAGTAGCTCATATTTGAGCAAAATGTGCCTTGCCCAAGTACAGATATATAAGCAGCTCTTTAGGTCAAAATAAGTCTACTGCATGCTGTCCGTGTCTAATTATAAATCATTTTATTGTCCAATAATCAGGAAGTGCACTTTAGCATGCTACCTGTTGTTAGCTTTACCAACATGGCAAAACTCCACTATGTGAGAATAGTGAGAAGTGCTTATAAACTTGTCATTGTGAATCATTAGGATACTCAGAATGCCATGGAACTGTAAACTTGTTTCTTTAGCTTCTGTTTCAGTAAACAGGATTTGTGACAGTAGATTAGTGTTGTTTTGATACAAACATTTCAAACTTGATTTTGAATCGATACTCGATACTGATACCGATACCACAATGATAATTTAAAAAAAACTCTTTAGACAATAAAATGTGATTTTCAACATTAAATGATACTACTTTCTTTTATATTCCCATGTGGTCTTATATCTCTGTAATCCCTCATTCGTCCAGTAGGTTCCACAGTGGTCCATGGGTGTATGTTAGTCTATGTGTCTTATACTTGTTCTGATTCAGCTCCAGATTATTCTAAAGCTATTCAGGAAAGGTTCATTTCTGTCCTGTGAATGAGGTTTTTTTTTTTGTCATCAATACCTGCGAAAAATGAGCATTTAGTTTGAATTTTAAGTATCGATTCATATCTGATTTTTGATACTTTTGACAAGCCTAGATAGCTCTCTGTGTGATAGCTCTTTCTGTGGTGAGTGGAGACTGAGAATCCTGCTGGCTCTTCTCAAGCACTTCTGACTCACTGTGCCACTGTCCCAAGTGACGCACTGCTCGGTACTAAAACTGCTCACGTCAACATCAAACTTTATTCTAGTCGTTTGTTTCAAGTAGTAGTATTGTAAAATAGACTTCTTCAATTGTCAGTTTCTATTTTATGTTACCAGACAAAACATTCACAACAATCAATTCTTATTTACAATGTTGGCCTGGACGGCATTGCTGAAAGCTGAATTTTGTAACCAGTTTGCTACATCTGGCATAGCAGCTGGACAGGTCCTTTGCAGCTGTTTGTTTTTTTAGAGTGAACATACAAAACAGCATCATCAGAGTACATCTGACAGCCTCCATTACGTGGACAAATTTGGGGCAAGTTATGAATGTACATGCTGAACATCAGTGGGCCCAGTATTGAACCTTGAGGCACACCGAGATTGTTCTGAGATTATGGGGATTTCACATTGTGCGCACAGACACACTGCTCTCTCAAAGCCAGATAAGATTGTAGCCTGTTTAGAGTTGTTTTTGAAAGTGTTTTATTACGCCTGCCACAATCATTACTATATCAACTTATCGTTCACTACATGATAGATGCAACAATCATTTTTGTGAGTTAATATTCATTGTGAGTTATTTTTCTTTATACTAGTGGAGAGCTTTTTGTTATTTTTCCATTCTATAATAAGATTTAAGGGTTGAATAAATAACTTATAGATACAAGCTAATTGCTAAATTGTTTTATTCTGTCATGTATTGATTATGGCTTTTCTTAGTTTTTTTAAACATTAAAAAAAAAAAAATTATACATCTAGAATGTTTTTTGAGGGGAAATCCTGCTTTAGGGTTATTGTGTCAGTGACACAAATGAATAAATATTAAGATTATAATCACAGTTAATTTCTAAATAAATATCATCATTAATTGTCTATATTTTCCACAGCAAAATATCCCATTTCAAAATTTGTAATCATCATTAGCTCTGCTATGTTTAAGCTGGATGTCCACAAGTTCATACCTCCAAATGACAACGTGTTGCAGTTAGAGGTAGGCAGAATATCAAAATAATAATAACACTGTGAATGATGTTTTGACATTATGTACAATTTGAAAATCAAATATATTTTTGTTATATTAAAAACACTGCAGAAGAGCTTATTAAAAACGAATATTTAAAAAAGAGCAATGGGGCTTATGGGTAATTTAGAGGTAATTCACATTTGTCTGTTACTAAAGCCTAAAAGTCATTTGAAGCCGTGTTTTTACATATTTCTATTTGAATGACTGATTTATCTGTATACTCTAATCAAAATTCTCAAAAAGTATCAAAGATTTCATTTTTGTCAATATCACCCTCCCCCTAATAGCAGGATGTATTGAAGTTTTGAGTTTTGATCCATGATTTGTGGATCTAAGACCAAACAAAGTAAACTCACCATCTAGAGCCTGAAGCATAACGCAGAAGTAAACACGACTATTTATTATTGATTTATGTAAAACTAATGATGGTCCGACAGCGTTTACATAATTACTCTGAAGCAGTGGAGGCAGTGGAGAAGACAGATGTTTGAACTGTGTTATTCCCTTTGGCCAATGAAACACTTCACTCAAAATGAACAAGCACTGTCGAGACAAGGATGAGCCAAGTGAATACAGCACAATATATCACAAAGCGAAATTGTAATTTTAGTTGACGCAAATAAAGCACAAAAGCTGCAGTTATTCACATTTTAGAATTTACCCCGTGACCACAGACTGAGGGAGTGTAATGTCACTCATAGTGTGCGGTTCTAGTCAAATGAAGCTCATCAAAGCTAGCAGTTATAGGGACCAATTAAGAGACAAGTTGCTTTTTAGGAATTCCAACCGTGAGTATTAAAGGAACCAAAGAGCCAATCTGGAGTGAGGCTGTTGATGGTAATGCCCATTCGCACCGCTGGTTTAGTAGGGAGCGGGCACTTAGCAATGCTGTCAATCAAACCAAAACCAGGTGAAAATGAACATTTTAAGACTGTCTGACAGCAGCAGTTGCAGAGAGTGGGCTGATGTTTTTCAATGTAAAGTGAATTAGAGCCAGAGTTGATGGAGCTGGAAATGCGCTCATGCTCACTTCCTTTTTGTGATGTGGCAGCTAGCAAGCTAACTGAGTCCATTTATATATACAGTCTATGTCTGTAATCAACAAAACATCCTGTTTTTTTATATCAAAATCTTGTAGCACTAGTTTAGAAAAATCACAAATCAATTTTTTTCAACTCTGGAACATATCTTCCTTATCGTGATGGAGGGATTATTTAAAATGACTTTTACAAACAGCTGGAACAGCTTAGCACACACTCGGACGGCACTGTAACATTTTGACTGAATAATTTTACTGATTGACATCCTGCATTATTCATTGACTTGGGTGATTAGATGTTTTTTAGTAATTAACCTTTTGCCTTGCGTGGATAATTCTTCCCAAACAGCTGCGTTTTGTTCTTTCAAGACAAAGCTCTGATGAAGCTGACTTTGTTTCTTTGTCCTTTCACAACTTTTATGTTTTGAAGAAAGCAAAATCAAGCAAGTACTGTTTATTGAATTTAAGAGTGCTGTGATATGCAAATGTACTGCTACAACATCATTCAAATGTAGCAATCAGTTCATTCATAAATCCTTGTATCTCACTCTAGTTTCCTTCATAATTTTATATTAGCCTATCTATACTTTATGTATTTTACACATAAAGCAAAATTACAATAATAATCTTGCATAAGGCTTTTGGCCAGAAGTCGTTTGCTTTATTTATTCACTCCATACTCAGTGGGGTTCACTACTAGTATAGCCACAGCTGCCCTGGGGTAGCCTGACAGAAGCGAGGCTGCCAATCTGCACCATCATCTCCATTTAAAACTACTTCAGCTGACCAAAGTGCTTCACATGAAAGTCAACAAAAAATAAACATAGAAATAACATGATACATAAGAAAAGAACAACACCAAGATATCCTGTCTAGCTAGTCTTAAGTACCAGGGAGAAGTCTGTGTTAAAGACTGAGAGGATCTGACAAGCAGAGGGAGGCTGTTTCGCAGCCAATGCGGGTGTATTGCCTAAGGAGTCTAAAGCAGTATGCACTAGACTAGAGCCACTGCTACCCCACTGTGGCATCTGGTATTCCCAGCGGTCTCCCATCCAAGTCCTAACCAGGCCCAGCCCTGCGATCTGACGAGATCTGGCATTGACAAGGAGTTTGGCCACAACACAGTTCACTACAAAGAGGGTTGAAACAAAACACAGGTCAGCTCTGCCAATTGATTCATTCTTCATTCACAGTGGAAACAAGTTAGTCCTGGGGAATAGGTTGTAAATTCATGATTGGTTAATTGAGATAGCAGCAGCATGAGAGGACATCTTGTTGTTGTATTGTTTGTATATTACAGTATTGGTTCAACAAAAAAACTTCGGTCCATGGTTATGTCTGTCAGCACATTATAAACGTGCTTGTATCATTGGAGGTGTCTGAGCTTGTCTGCAGCAACCCTGTGTTACTATAGACTGTATAAAGAAATAGACTAGGGGAGAGTGATGTCACCATAGCTTTTGGCTCCAGTCAAATGAAGCTCATGGAGGCAGTTACAGGGGCAAATTTGGAGCTGAGTTCCATATTTGGAATTCCAACCGTGACTATCATAGCAACCCCAATCTGGAGCAAAGCTGTTGAAGGCCCCTTCATTTAGCAACGCTGTCAATCAAACCTGTCGCTAACGCTAGTGGGAGCAACCTCGGGGAAAGAAGGCGCCTGATTTGTCTGTTATTAATGATCATATCTTGAGTTGCGGAGACAAGAGCAAAATAAAAATACCAGGATCATGTAGAGCGGGTCAATACGAACATTTTAAGACCAAGATGACGAGCCTGACAGCAGCAGTTACAGAGAGAGAGGTGACAGTTTTCTTATGTAAAGTGAATTGGAGTCGATGGAGCCAGAAGCACGCCCATAATCACTTCTTATTTACAGAGTATGTGTGTTACCTGGACAGTCTGAGTCTGACCTGTGATGTAAACAGAAGACGACAGGCCAAGTCTCGAGCTGATGACACGAATTGTCACTGGACTGTCACACGAACTGTCACTGGACTCATGGCCAAGCTCCTCCTCTGTGAGTGATAGACTCAGTGCTCCTTTCTGCAGCAATGAACTCGACACAGTCTGCACATGAAATCATTTCAGATAGACTTCAGGATGTTCACAGCAACAACCGAACTAAGGCCAATAGCTATTACCTTGAATTTCCATGATGATTGAGAAAAGAATGCAATTAAATCTTGTTAGCTCACAAAAAATATATACTTTTGCTTTTATGAAAGGAAGTGAAGTAGCTGTGAGCAAGGCAGAATATTATTTAGTTTACAACATTTTTAAACCCTGTAAACCTGCCAACAAGAAATTTAAGGGAACTCAAATTGGGACCAGTAAAGTGTAGTCCATGGGCGACAGTAGCTCAGCTGGTGTGTGTGAGTTTGTCCTCTGATCTGAAGGCTGGCAGTCCGAAACCCGATCTTGACAGCTCCCACAAATTAATATTGTTGTTGTGACCTTGGGCAAGACACTTAAACCCCTCACCCCCAGTGTCTGTGTACACTGGTGTATAAATGTGTTTGTGGGTTGGTGAGTGGTTCCTTGTTGTAAAGCGTTTTGAGTGCTTTGAAGGTGGAAAAATGCTATATAAAAATGTGACTATTTACCACATAAGTACTTATTTTACTAAGCTAACTAAAAGCAAATAATAGTGTTTTTAGTAAGGTGTACCTCCTGAAGTGGAAAGTTGTTGATTGGATTAGGTAACTGTCCTCATTTACTGCTATAAAACTCCCTATGCATCTGAACTGTTTACACGTACATACGTCTGACTGTCCTTGTTTCTTATTCATGTTCTCAGTATAATATCAAAGTGTCCTTGTGTGTTGTCTTTTGATGTGCTGTTTTATTATTATAGCTTAAAGGTGCACTTTGTAACTTAAAGTTGCTTTTCTCAGTGTTCTAGCTTTGCCTGGAATGTTTCAGAGAGTGGCATTAAACTTATGACACCACAAAACCAGGTTACAAGTCAGATCTATGGGGAGGCAACCCTGCTCAATGCATGTTTTTAAATAGATTTTGAGCAATAAAACAACTGTAATCAAGCAAAGGCATTACTGATAAACTTTAATGCCATACTGTGGAACATTCCAGACAAAGCAGTGACAATCAGGTAAAAGACCCTGTTTTATGTTGCACCCATAGACTGTATATCTAAGTGGACATAGTTAACCTGCTTCAAATGTGTTCCAAATAGAAAGAGAGCATAGGCGTCTTTCCGGCTCCATTGACTCTGGCTCCAATTCACTTTACATTGAAAAACTGTGGCCACTTTCTCTGTAACTGCTGCAGTGAGCCTCATCATTTTGGTCTTAAAATGTTCATATTAACCCGCTCTATATGATCCTAGTATTTTTATTTCGCTATTGTGTCCGTAACTTAAGATATGAACATTAATAATGAACAACTTAGGGGCCTTCTTTTCCTGAGTTCGCTCATGCTAGCGTTAGCAACAGGTTTGATTGACAGCGTTGCTAATTGCCCACTCCCTGTTAAACCAGCGTTGAGAGCGGGAAGAGACATTACCTTCAGCTGCTCTTTGGTTTTTACTCGTGATCGGAATTCCTAATATGGAAGTCAGCTCCAAATTTGTCCCTATAACTGCTGCCTTTGATTAACTTAATTTGACTGGAGCTCAATGCCAATGGTGACGTCACACTCACCTAGTCCACCTCTTTATTCAGTCTGTGGTTGCACTGTACTGCCGAAGCAAGTTCCTCTAGTTTGTGAATTCTGTCCACAGACAAAGGCAGTAAAACTCTGAAAAGTAATTGGGTTTGAGTTTTTATATTACAAGTTTGAGGTGAGCTGTGGAATCTGAGCAAAACTCTGCAGCCAATCGTGTTTGTGGTTTATGAGACTTTCTTGCTTTGTTCGTAACAAGTTTTTGTTGCAAACTGAAGTAAAAGAAATGAGATTCCAGTCTAGGCAATATGTGTAGCAGTGTATGTGATCAGCCCTGATTCAACACACTGACGGCTCTACCTGCTTTTACTGTTGTCCATATACAGTTCATAAACATAACCTCTTATTGTGCAAAATAGTGTCTGTGGGATAGATTTAATCTTTGCATAGTGTTTTATTTAACTAACCAATCTTTATCATTCAAGAATGCTAAGATATGCAAATGTGAAGTATCACATCATTCAAATGTAGTAGAATTAGTTCATTCTTAAATCCTTGCATCTCCCTCCAGTATCTGTCATAAAGATACTTAAAACAATCTAAAAAATTCCTTCTCTTATTGTTCTGGCATTTAGCAAACAGAAATAATTTTGGTAATCCTAATTGACCTAAAAGTTTAGTCTGATTTCATGTCAGACTGAGAAAAAAAGCATATGTGTCTTTTTATATAGCATATGTAAACATCTGGTTTCAACTGTATCTAGCTGTGCCCAGACTATAGAACAGCGCCCTCTGCCTGTCAGATCCAAAACCCACCTCTTCTCCCTGGCATTTAATAGTAACTAGGCAGGATACCTTGTTTTTTTATTGTTGTTTTCCTATGTATGATGTTATCTTGATGATGTTATCTGAATTGATTTATCTTTATCTATTCTTGTACTTCATGTTGCAGCATTGAAATTTCCCCATTGTGGGACGAATAATTGTTCTCTCATATTATCTAAGTGCGATATTTCTATCTCCCTTACGCCCAAACAAAACCTTGTGTCTCACTGTGTGTTTCTGCATGTTACAAATCTATTCCTCTCACTCATTGAAACCCTCTTCTCATTCTCCGCTCCAATCTAAAGCCGCACGCCGATAATAGCAGTATTGGAGTGCTGTGTTGTGAGGCCGAGTGCTTTATAGTCCCATCACTGCAAATGGAAGACGAATGAATAGTTGATGCTACAGAAATCCACAGCTTGTCTCCTGGATCCATTTATAGAAAGTAGGGCGAGCGATGTTAAAAGCATTAAAGGTCCCATATTACACAAAATGGACTATTGTGAGGTTTAAGCCATCTTATAATGTTTTTTCATCAAAAGCGTACCAAGAATTGTGTTTTGTTTCATTCACATGTTTGAGTAACCCTTTATTATTAGTCTGTCTACATCTCCAAGGCTCAAAATGCTCTGTTCCACCTTATGATGTCATAAAGTGGTAGTTTTCATGTGAACAGCTATGTTTTACCTTTGGTTCAGTAGAGATGTTAAAAGTTATATGTAACCCTGCTTTGTTTTTGTGTGTTTTTCAGGCCAGTCCCGCACCCATAATCGTCAACACAGACACACTGGAATCTGTACCATACGTAAGTCCACTGTCTTATTTATATTTATTCATATTTTTTAAGTTCTACTATGTAACTTTTCTAGCGGAAGGACGTAAACTTGCTTGTCTCTAAAGACATGTTAGCGAGTGTTTGACAGTATGGCATTAATCTTGTCTATCCTGTTGGAAATGAGCAAGGTTTAACACAAGACTAAACAAGAACTTACAGGCCAGATCTGTGAAGAGACGTTCTCACTCGTAGTAAGAATCCATGTTTTTCAGGGTGTTTTTTTGAGCAATAAAACCACCCATAATTTAATAAATGTAAGATATATACATGTAATTCCCACTATGGAACATTTCAGGCAAAGGAATAACATGTTTATTTAACCAATTTTGTGTTTTGTCAGTTTAAAACATTGCATATCATTAACTTGGAATTGTGAATGAAAACAAGTCGAAAGCAGTATTAAAGGTCCTATATTGTACAGAATGCACTTGAGCCATGCTATAATATTGTCAAAAACATACCTGGATACCTTTATTATCAGTCCATCTATATCTCCAAAGCTCAAAATGCTCTGTTCCACCTTGTGATGTCATGTAGTGGTAAGTTTAAGCAGCTACTCTTGACCTTTTGTTCAGCATAGACTGGTAATTCCAAGGCTAAAATGATCCAAATGATTCTAGTGAAGGTGTATGGATTTTAAAAACACAGTGGAGCACTTCCTGTATTACCACATGACATCACAAGGAGGAACAATGTGTTTTCAGCTTGAGAGAAGAACTCGTGTGTGTTAAACATGTGTGAATGAAACAAAACACAACTCCAGGTCTGTTTGTGATGAGGAAATAACATTATAACATAGACCAGAATATAGTGTAGTATAGGCCTTTTAACTAATAAGCAGAAAGAAATGCAATCATCTCCATGGAGACAGCCAGAAAGGTTGCATAGTGCACCTTTAAGCAGACAATCAGTATTTCCACCGCATTAAATCCTAACTGAAAGAGATCCCATTAAAATAGTAATAGGCCCAACACATGCTGCGAGTTGTGAAGTGAAATACTGGCTTCTCTCTGTTAAACAAACGAGGTCGAGGTCTTGAATTATTGATATTTGTCATGAATAAAAAACTGCAAATTACCAAAGATTTTAGTCGCAAGCGGCGTTGGCGGCGCTTCTCATCATAACAAACAAGCGATGTGAATAAATATGAGGTTTTTGTAGAACAGAGGACGGAGCATGGGGAGGTTGTGTGTTTCTTCTGGTGAGATGTGGCACAGCTGTCGGTAGTGTTTATATAATGCAGCCACTGACTTCTGTTGTGGAGGAATAAAGGCAGAACATCTGAGAGAGGCAGGTTTGTGTGAGCACAGGAGGTAAAATGTGGAATTACACCTTGAAGTACAGGGTTTTCATCTGGGAGTCACAAATTTGAAATAAAATAGATGAAGAGGGTTGAAGTTTTACTACAAAAATTTTGGATTTATTGTCAAAAGCAAGGCAAGTTTATTTGTATAGCACAATTCTTACACAAACTAATTCAAAGTGCTTTACAGAATAAGAAAGGCAATAAAATCACAATACAAACAAATCAAAACATAGGAAGACTGTCCCAGGTTTTAGCTGCATAAAACTGAAACGCTGATTCCCCATGTTTAGTCCTGACTCTGGGCACCAGCAGGAGTTCGGGACTAGGCCGGGACTAAACCAGGGCTAAACGAGGTCTAAATCAGAACTAAACCAGGATTAAACCAGAACTGAAACACAAATAAACCAGCACTAAACTAGGAGGCAGGTCCCTGAAGTCCTCAGCATGTGGGAGATATACTTTGGTGCTAGGCCATGGAACAGTAATCATATATGAATTACATATGAATGCAGCTAATTTCTGTAAAGTAAATGTTATGTTCAGAATAGTACAGTGAAAGAACATAAGGGTACTCAGTTGATGGCGTTACCTTCAACAACCTCTCTCTGGTTTGACTCTGTGTTTGCTGTCATAGGACTCTGCTCCAAATTCTCCCCTATAACTGCTAGCTTTGATGAGCTTCATTTTACTGGAGCCGAACACTATGGGTGATGTCACACTCACTTAGTCCACTTCTTTATACAGACTATGGATGTTATGCACATGTAACTTTTTAGTTTCCAAAAGCAGCCCTGTTTTTACGTAACATTCAGATACCAATTCAATTTAAACTGTATCATGTCCCACTTCTCTTCTGCCTCCAATTCTAAAACTTTTAAAGTCTATCCATACATTTCTGTTGTTTTCCTGGTCATGTTTAAGTAATAATAGCGGGTGCCACTCACACAGAGACCACCTGGGAGCTGGCAGGGCTCGCTGCATATGCTCTGTGCTATTTCTGTATGAATATGTAATGGAGGAAGTGCTTGATGATAATGAATCTTCTCAGTCAGGATACAGGGAAGTGCGTCTCTCTCAGTATCATGTGGCACCGATGATCAACTTAACTCACAAAAGGATTTATTTAAGACGCCACAGTTTCCTCTCTCAATATATAAGACTCCACATGGAAACAACAACTCCCCTGAAGAGGTCTTATACTTTCATTTAATCAGCACGTATCCAGATTTATATGGGATCCAGATTTATATTGTTTTTTTACTTGTACTTTGAGAAATAAAAAACATTGCTAGTAGCTCATTGGGAGACAGTAGCTCAGTTGGTAGAGCATTTGCTCCTGACATAAACATCATTGGTTGGGTGGTCAGATCCACTGACCCACAGATGAATGCTATTGTGGTGTCCTTGGGCAAGACACTTAACCCACCTCACCTGTGTGTGTATACTGGTGAATGGGTGAGTGGTTGCTTGATGTAAAGTGCTCTGAGTGCCTTGAAGGTGGGAAAGTGCAATATAAAAATGTGACCATTTTACTTAACAAGATTTGACGATAAACAATAATATTGAAACCAAACCAAAAAGCAAGATTGTCCCTAAAAAAACAATGCTAAATGAGCAGTATTGTAAAATATGAACTGCAACAAATAAATCAACAACACTGTGTGACACTGAAGTACCGGTAGTTAGTTTCAATAATGAGTCATGCAAGTTCATAATTCAAACTTCTGCAGCTCAAATGTCATTGTAGTACAGAAAAATAACCAAAATGTTCCCACTTGTCCAAAGACTGTACTGAATGGTTAGTTGATATAGTGATTATCATGACAGGCCTACATACACAAGGATTTGTTGATATATAAAAGTTTTATCTCCAAAAAAAATACAAAAAGTAGAATTTTAATGGCTTAGGAGGCTCTAAAACATTATTATTAATAGAGATAGTATTTGTTTTACCTCTACGACATCTTTGGACAAAATGTGTAGAGGAGCGAAGCTGAATGTGCTTAAATGTGTACACACGTTGAGTCGCAATGTGCTTCAGGCCTCTATCTTTTTACAGGCCTCAAACTTAAATAATATGGAGAAAAAAAACTCTGTATTCAGAAACAATGAGATTAAACATCACCTAATGTCTCTGTGTCTGAAGCTGCTGTGCGTAGAGAAGTTGACATTACTTTACACTTCTCCCACATGTTAGAGCAATATGAACTATTTTGCACTCTGAGCACCTCAGGGACCGGCCTCCTGTAGTTCTGGTTTAGTGCTGGTTTAGTCCTGGTTTTAGTTCTGATTTTGTCCTGGTTTGGTCCTGGTTTAGTTCTGATTTAGTCCTGGTTAAGTTTTGGCTTGTTCTGGTTTAGTTCCGGCCTCCTGCTGGTGCCCAGAGTCAGAACTAAAAATGCAGAATCAGAGTTTCAGTTTTATGCAGCTAAAACCTGGAACAGTGAGCCAGGCCTCTACTTTGACAATGTTTAAATCCATTATTTATGTTTTGATTAGTTTGAATTGTGATTTTAATGTCTTTCTTAGTCTGTAAAGCACTTTGAATTACTGTGTGTACCAATTGCTATACAAATAAACTTGCCTTGTCTGGCCTAATTTGGAGCATCACTGGAGCAGAGCTGCTTGTGGAGTTAAACAGAAAGCTCAAGGTGCCAAAAATGTGCTGACTTACTCTTTATATTTGTGTTTTCAGGTCAACGGGACAGAAATCGAATATGAGTTTGAGGAGATCACTCTTGAGAGGGTGAGTACTGCTGATTTGTGTGCTCATAATGTGTGAGAACGTCCATGAGAGCCCTAAAGTCTAATGTAAAGCTGTGATAGTGAGAACTGCGAGACCTACTCTGCCCCAGGGGAAGGCTATAGGAAGTGCATGCTTCAAGTGGGACGCCATTATACTTCATTACAATATTACATCATTACATCGTGTCTAAAATGGAGAGGGGTGGGGTTTTCATTTGAACTGTATTATCTAGAACTCATACTTTTCTTGAGCAGTCATGATTTTGTATTAGATTAGACATTTTTCTTATTAAAACAAATAACAGTGGGTTGGTTTTGATTTTTTCCTCCAAATTAAGCTTTTACTGTATTCAAGGACACAATGTTTTCTTTTTTCTTTTTACGTCTCACTTTTGGTGGGATTTGGATACAGTTCAGCGTTTTCATTGTTAGCTTGGAACCCCATTGTTCTGGTTAATAAAAGATGAGACAAACTAAATCATAGCTGAAGGAGTGCTGAAAAAACACAAACTATTACTTCTGCTACTACTATAACTACTAGTACCACTGCTACCATTGTTACTACTACTACTACTACTACTACTACTACTACTGCTGCTGCTACTGTTACTATTGCTACTGCTGCTCCTTCTAGTGCTCCTTATTACTGTTCCTACTACTGCTACTACCACTACTACTACTACTACTACTACTACTACTAATACTACTACAACTATTACCGTTACTACTGCTACTACTATGTTATGTAAACTGAGCACTGCCCACCTCTGCATATATTGAGCCCTCTCTCGTTAAAGATAACCACAGACCCTGTATATACCCTGGAAGCTTAGACAGTCCTATATCTTGGCCTGTACTGTGTCCTGTGCCGTGTCCTCAACTTCCCTAGAGACAAGTGCGATTTTCCGTCTGCTGTTCAATGCAAAGAAGACCCAGAGGGAAGCTCACTAGACTTTGAAATCAGGCTGAGCTGAGGTTGCCATTATCAGCCAACAACTTCATCACGGCCTGGCTTTCGTTTGGACAGAGGGGAGAGAGGATTATATTTGCCTTAAAGGGCAGTGGCCGGTTCTGACCTGAAAAAGTTTTCTCTGAGTAAAAACCAAAAATACAAGATTAGATGAACCTCCATTACAGCTGTTATTGCTTCCAGTTCTTCACAATATGGCATTAAATGTTTCTGTCCCTGTGGCGACGAGCAGGGTATACCACTAGATCAAGTTACAGTTCAGATCTGTGGAGAGAACTTCTTCAAGATATTGTTTGAGTCCTATAAACGCACAAAATTAAATAAATGCTAGACCATTTTAAATAAATGCTACATCACATTATGATCCACTGTGGAGCGTTCCAGGCAAAACAATAACATAATAACAACAATAACAAAGCTGATGGCGGACCCCCTATAGAAAAGTTACATGGTGCACTTTTAAGCAGACAATAAATCTCTCTCCATTACATATAATCCCAATTGAATGAGAGCCTGTAAAAAGCAGGTCCAATACAAACCGCGAAACGTGAAGCTTGCTAGTCTTTGTAATCCGGTGGAGATACTTGTAATAATCTACAATGGAACATTCTAGGCAATGAAAGAACATCTCCATGGAGACAAGCTGGTGATGGACTCTCCTACAGAAAAGTTACGTAGTGCACCTTTAAGCATACAATCAATATCTTTATTACATTAAATCCCAAGTGAATGAGGTCCCATAAAAAGAGTAGGTCCAGTACATGTTTGCTAGACTTTGTAACCAAAGCAGAGATACGAATAAAGATCTACTATGGAACATTCTAGGCAATGAAAGACCAACTCCATGGAGACAAGCTGGTGGCAGTCCCTCCTACAAAAAAGTTACCTGAGATTCCATTAAAACAGTAATAAATTCAAGATAAGCTGTGAAATTTTGAAATCTGGCCGAGCTGCGGTTGCCATCATCAGCTAACAGCTTCATCAGGGCCCAGCTTTCGTTTGGACAGAGGGGAGAGAGGATTATATTTGCCTTAAAGGGCAGTGGCCAGTTCTGACCTGAAAAAGTTTTCTCTGAGTCAAATCCAAAATTGCAAGATTAGATGAGCCTCCATTTCCAGGCGCAGTGCACTTTGGGTAATTGCAAGCTGAAGACTGCATAAGAATACATTACCAAATTAATGTCAAAAAATGCCCTAAAAATTCATTTCAGCTCGTCAACTGATGTAATACTGTTTAGACACTGGACAGTTCTAGTGATGCATTTTCTAGAGTATGATAACCACAAATATTACTGGACATGACAGTATATACCATGGAAATGCGTATTTTATCATGTTTGTCACTTATGTTTGATTGACAGGCATTATAGCCAATCAGAAGTTAGTATTTTGGAGGTTTGGTTGACAGCACTATGCGTGTTGTGTAGACCTCATGGATGGATGAAAAACACACAAACACAACCACATCCATGAACAGTTTAATGTTTTAATAAAAGACAAAACTTGTATCATTTCTCCTGCATACATTCTTACTGATGTACCCTGGTGGTCACAATGTTTATAATGTTCTCCCAAAACATAAAAACATGATACTTCTTAACCAAAAAACTGTTTATATGTGTTGTATTCTCTTTGGTTATTTCCCGTATTGTTCTGCAGATACTTAGGGAACACAGAGCAGCTATCAGGACCCAACACTAGGCCTGTATTAAAGGCATACATTGACTTCAGAAAACTCCTTCCTGGACATTTACACTCTCTATGGCAGGATAAGTAACCAGAAAACTGTTTATGTGTTCTGCTGCTCCTTGGTTATTCCATACATTACTCTATAGAGCAGCTATCAGGGCAAAGTAAGTGGCCTATAGGGATTTGTTTACACTAGAGTGGGTGTAAATTGAAAATAGACTTCATAATATTCCTTTGTGATTTTGTTATTACATATGACGTGCCCTACATTATATATGGTGAGCAGAAATAATCTCTTCATAAATGTAGTCCTGTGGGAATCATGCTGCCCTGTAGATGGTCCATAGTAGTTTTTCTAGCCTTATAGTTTTATTCTACTGGTACAGTGGCGTTTCCATTACCTTATTTTTACTGCGCATTTTGAAGTATCGCATAAGTAATATGAGGGGGGATTGCAGAAATGTCGCAATTAGAACCCCATTTTTGCATAAAAGTTTATTCGCTCATTTCAGGTACATTTTGATTTAAGCACAGAACAGATAAAGATGGAAGCACAATTTTTTAAACTTCAGTGCAGGACTCGGTGGAAAAAACATATCTATAGAATTATTACAGTTGAAAGAACCAAGAGCTTGAAAGAACCTACAAAATTTTGCACTCAGCGCAAATGTATGCAGCAAACGGCTAAATAACAGACAAAGCGCGTCTCAATTAAAGCCAAACCAATCAGACTGTGCACGGTGCGCCCTCTGTAGGATTAGTGGTGTCATGACACAGAAGACTGTAGCTCCGGTAACCAGGTAACCCAGCACCCAACACCCAGGAACCTGCTCGCCTCTATGGTTGCAACACTGGAATTTCCCCATTGTTGGACAGGCATAGACTGTATAAAAAAGTGGACTAAGTGAGTGAGACGTCACCCAAAGTGCTCATCACCAGTCAAATGAAGCTCATTGAGGCCAGCAGTTATAGGGGCGAATTTGGAGCCAAGTTACATATTTGGAAGTCGGACGAGTATCATAGCAATCAAAGAGCCAATCCAAAGCAAGGGTGTTGAAGGTCCCTTGCCGCCCGCACCACTGGTTTAGCAGGGAGCGGGTGTTTAGCAACGCTGTCAATCAAACCTGTTGCTAATGCTAGCGGAAGAGACCTTGAGGAAAGAAGCGAGAGAGAGGCGACAGTTTTTCAATATAAAGTGAATTGGAGTCAATGGAGCCGGAAGCGTGCCCATGCTCACTTCCTATTTGGAACGCGGCTCTAGCGGGTTAGCTATGTCCATTTATATATTCAGTTAGTCAGTCAGTCAGGTTATCTTTTTCCACATACCCAGTGAAATAAATACTGCAATGTAGCTTAATACCTGATATCATCCCATCATTAGACAGTTCATACATTTGCCGTTGTCAGTGATGTAATAACTGCTCATCTTCTCATCATAACTCCATAACTAGCCTTTATAACTGTCCAGAGGCGACAGCTGTCTTTGGGCTGCTTATATATGTGTTGTCATTTGTCAACTGAGTGCAACATTTAAAATCCTGCCTCTCTTTTGTCTGTTTGTGCAGGGGAACTCGGGGCTCGGCTTCAGTATCGCTGGGGGAACAGATAACCCACACATTGGAGACGACCCGGGAATCTTCATCACAAAGATCATTCCCGGAGGAGCAGCAGCTGAGGACGGAAGGCTCAGGTTGGTCCATGTGCCCATTGTGGCTTCAAGAGCTTCAACAGTGTGGTCATTCAAGCCTACAATAACTTGGCTATCCATTTTCTTTCTGTTTTTTGCCAGCCATATTGGTTCTAGTTGCTAACATAAACAAATGTAAACTCCAAAGGATACATGCATTAACTGCCCAAATTATCCGTATTACATATATTTTGAGTTTGAGTTTGAGTTTTCAGTTCTTAGATTAATAACCATCTCCAGCCATAAAAATTCGGTGAAAAGCATACAGTGGATTAAGTGATTGTGATGTCTGAAAAACTGTTAGCTCATGCTAGTTGTGACTGTAATGTTATTTGAGAGCGCTACTTTAAGAGCACAAAACAGCTCATTTGCTGTAGTTCCAGTCAAGTCAGTTCTTTATAATTACATTGTGTTAAAATGAAGCTCAGATTACAGTCTCACTTTAGTAATAGAGTTTCAAACAGAGCAGTGCCGCTAGCTAGCTTGTTATGGTAAAATGCCACCATGAAGAGGCAGGGCTTTTCAGCATTTTTAAACAAGGAATTACCGGCCTCAATGTGTCTATTGTTATGTCGTTTAGGCCAGTATTGCTGTTTGCAGTGAACAAAATATAAAATGACGATTTGCTCATGTTATTGTTCAAAAACTAAATACCCAAAAGCCCCTTTTAACAGCTTGTGAAACTGAGTTAATTTGCATATCATCAGACATGAATACAATATTGGCCAGCATTAAAACCCAAGCCTTGATTTGACCTTGCACACCTTCTTTTTAATCAATTAAAGGTCCCATATTAGGCTATTTTCAGATCTATGTTATCTATGTTGTTTCCTCATCACAAACATACCTGGAGTTGTGTTTTGTTTCATTCACACTCAGGTATGTTTTTGAGGAGGTAACAACATTATAACACATCTTAAAGCTCACAAGAGTCAATTTTGCGTAATATAGGACCTTTAAACAAGTAAAGTCGTTAACATAACATCCTCACTATGGTGTTAATTCTTCTTCTACTTTCTCAAACATTCCTCTTTAATTATAATCTCGCTTGAATGCACCAGCCCAGACGCCCTCTACGGAACAGGATCTTATAGTGAGCTGATGCCCTGATAACAGCAGCTCCAGCCTAACACGAGCCTCCGCCTGTAAGAGCCTTATTAAACTCACAGATGTGTGAATCCTTCTGCAGTTTATCAAAGAACAAGGACACAATCCGGGTTCATTCATCACAGAGCGGGTGAAGGGTTTTCTCAAGGGAAACAGTGCCTGTGTGTCAGGTTTAGGGTTACATGTGGGAAATGCAGGGGGTCAGTTTATAGAAAAACATGTCTTAATATTCTGAATTTTGTTTTAAGAAATTTGAATATTGAGTAAATTGTTAATAACAAAAACTGCATGCTGTAAACATCCAGATAAGGGTATACATTTATATTTCTATATCTGTAGTAATTTCACATTCTGTCTGATACTCAAATTCAACCAAAACATTTAAAGACATTGACTGACAACATATGCCACGAGACTACAGATGAAAAATACAATATCATATAAATAAATAAAAATATAGTTTTCTGTATGCTCCAAAAATATAATAATAATAATAATAATAATAATAATAATAATAATAATAATAATAATAATAATAATAATAATAATAATAATAATAATAATAATAATAATTTTGTCAATATTGCCAACCTCTATATGGGAATTTTGAGAAATAAGTATTGTATTTATTGTATTACTATTAAAGGTCCTATATTGGACTCTTGTGAGCTTTTAGCCATGTGGTTATCTCATCAAAAACATACCTGGAGTTCTGTTTTGTTTCATTCACACATGTTTGAGTAACTCCTTATTATTAGTCTGTATACATCTCCAAAGCTCAAAATGCTCTGTTCCACGTTCTGATGTCATGAAGTGGTAGTTTTCAAGTTAACAGCTACATTTAACCTTTAGTTCAGTAAAGATTGGCAATTCCAGGGCTGAAATCAGTCAAATGATTCTAGTGAAGGTCTATGGAGTTTAAAAACACAGTGGAGCACTTCCTGTATTTACACATGACATCACAAGGTGGAACAGATCATAGATATGTGTGTGTGTGTGTGTGTGTGTGCTAAACGTGTGAATGAAACAAAACTCTTGGTATGTTTTTGATGAAGAAACATTATAACATAGATTTTAAAAAAATGTGTATTATGGGCCCTTTTAACCGTATAAAAAAAAAAGCTCACCAACATTTAATCAATAACACAGAGAAAGGCTCTGCTGTTTTCAAGCTTGTGAAACATAAATGGAAAACATAGGTGAAAATGCTGTGAGCCTGTACATCATGAATAATGTATAGAGTTTTCTTATGTAATGTTTAGAGTGCAGGTTATAGACAGACTGTGATGAAGTGGGATATGGGTTTTAGCACCACTTTATAATAACTGCACCTAAATTAGCTTTAAAGATGCCTAATTTTTTATAAGAGAGTCTATCTGCAGATGGATTGGAGGTTTGGCACACACCCAGGGTCAAAAAACAAATTTTTTAATGGAGACAAATTAATAGTCTACGATAGCTACTTTGTTAAGTTGGTTAAGGTTAGGGTTTGGATTAGGGGTCGATGTTCGAGTATTATAGCCATTTTTACCGTTTTAAAATGTGAAAAACAGAACTAGTTCATTTTCAACGAGTTGCAGCAGCCCAAAGTTACTCAAAACTTACCTCATGTTATTCTAGCATCCTAATTATTCATGTCACTGTAAAGCTAGACAATAAAACGCTGTATAGTTAGATACAGACAGCACACGGCACTCTCATTTTGACCTGAAGAGCTGCTTGTACATCTGTAATGGGGGAAGTCACATTTTGCTCAAATACATGGACAGCTACAGACACAGCCACTTAAATAAAGACTTGATTCATAATGAATGTACAAATAGTTTATTAAAACTGATTCAGGCTTAGGAACTACTTGTTCAGCTTTAAAAAAAAAAAAAAATTCACAATCACTATACTTTCAAAAGTTCAGAAATGATATAGATACATATAGATGTACGGCAAATACATTTTCCAGAAAATACTGTAATCATGAAAAATGTATTTAAAAAAAGCTTGGCGACTTTACATTTGACTTGGTTAAATCAAATAACACAGAGAACTTAAATACAATCCGTCTCCTGAAATCCTGCTCTGGTGGAGATTTGCAAAACATATGTTTAAATGTACCAATGTGGTTTAAAGAACATCATTTCATAAGGGATCCGTAATCCTCCCCATAACATATATTTTTTTAGTAGTTAATTACAACTGATGTACGAAATTGTAATGAATTTGTAACTACTTAATGAACGTTCCAAATGGGAAGTGATCATGGGCGCGCTTCTGATTCCATCAACTCTGGCTCCAATTCATTTTATATTGGAAAAGTGTCACCCCTCTCTCCGTAACTGCTGCTCAGGCTCATCATTTTGGTCTTAAAATGTTCATATTATCCCACTCTATTTCACTATTTTGTCTGTAAATCAAGGTATGAACATTAATAACAGACAAATCAGGTGCCTTCAGGTCTGATTCACCAGCCTCCCTCCAGGTTGAATCTTTGGTTGCCATGATACTCGCAGTTGGAATTCCAAATATGGAACTCGGCTCCAAATTTGCCCGCATAACTGCTAGCATCGATGGGCTTCATTTGACTGGAGCCAAACACTGTGGGTGACGTCACACTCCCTCAGTCCACTTTTTTATACAGTCTGTAATTTGGAGTTAGTGTATTTTAAGGTTAATTAAGATGTAGTTATTTTAAAGCGTTACCAAATTTTAGAGAGGCCTAATTGACATGAAAGTGGCCTTGTTAAATAAAAGGATTTCAGGTACACCCTTTTGTCATACCATCATTAGGTTTGGCGCACTAACCCTTTTATGCCTCAGTGATGGATAATGCTAGTTTTGGTAGCTAGCCAGCCCTTGTTTTCCTGTTGGGACCATTACTGTCAGATCGTAGATGCTAGAGGGATGTAATGCAGGCACAGCGTTAATCTGGCATAGACTGCAGAGAAGTGAACCAAGCCTCACACTTAAGTTAATTGATGTTCGCTCAGTCCAAGGTGGGCAGTGGGGCTAATGCATTATGGATGGAGGGGTCTAATCTGAGCTGGAAGTGGTGCCGGTGCGATGGGGATTTGCTCCAGTAACATGGAGGCAGACTCACTTCCTGTCGCAGCGTTGGGATGGTAAAGGGCCTGAGAATACTTAATGTTCCCACTCCACTCAAGTAACTGCTGCCAGGGCTTAAGTGTTCTCAGAGCTGTTGGTTGGCTACAGAAAATGTCTACTGTCTTATAGTGATGGGACAATAAACAAAAATATCGTTTATTGTGATAAAAAGAGTACACAATAATTGTTCATGGGACATTTTATATAATCGTGAGAAAAAAGCTTCTTAACCACAGAGGAGTCAACATGGGGGGACAAAGAGGTCCCAGGCTCCAGGATCTTAGGGGCCTAGATTTGTGAGGCTTCATGACCCGAACTCCCAAATTTCTGTTGATGACGTTATCCATAATGCTCTCTGCTAGATCATAGTTGTTTTCACTGATAACAAGTTCAATAATATAAACGTTGTTTAAATATGGAACTTATTCATAGCATTCAAATTATAATTAATCATATCCAGAACATTTTTAAACTGTCAGCAACTTCAGTCCCTTTTGTGATATAATCATTAATCGCAATTATTTTGGCCATGATAATCGCAACACAGAATTTCAATATCATCCCATGCCTACTGTCTTATGCAATGTTGTGTTATTATATGTCAAATAAAAAGGTGTTAAAGGTGCACTATGTAACTTTTCTGGTGAGCAGTTTGCTACCTGCTTGTTTCCATGTTGCTGCTTTGCCTGGAATGTTCCACGGGATGGCTCTGAACTTTTTTCCATCTTGTAGTTATTCAGTTAGAGGTGTTTTTTAATGCTTCTAGACCAGGGGTGGTGAACAAGTTAGGTACAAAGAGCCAAAATTTTCAACCGTAAGAGTCAAAGAGCCACACGACACACTGACCTGCCAAGACAGACACACACACACACACACACACACACACACACACCCCCACACACACACACACACACATTACTTCCCATAAAACACTCCTCTCCTTACAAAACAACATCAAGCATTGTACTTCTGTTCATTTCAAGATAAGTGTCCACCCTCAACACACACATCAAATGCAGCTTAACCAGAGTTAACACAGCACCTACCCAGAGGTCAGATACCCCCCCCCCACATACACACAAACACACACACACACACACAGGCATCTCTTCCCCTCTCTCTTTCTCTCGCTCTATCAAACACACACACATTTTCTCTTTATCTTCATCTCTGTCTCTCTCTGACACACACAACTACTGAACACTCTTCAGAAACACATGTAGGACCTGTATAATGTAAACTGATGGAATATTTTTAGTTTATTTTTTTAAGTCTATTTTTTTTATTACTCTAAGCTATTTTTCTATTATTTTTTGTTTTATTGCATGTACCATTTTCCTTCTGTTCTTTAACTGTGCGGTGCAATACTGGAATTTTCCCACTGTGGGACTAATAAAGGCTTGTCTTATCTTATCTTATCTTATCTTATTAAAATAACACAAGCATAAATCAGGTGTTATTTCCAAACTACATCACAGATTTTCTTACCTTGTTGGAGTGATGGGATGATAATCTCAGTGGGATTTTTTATTATCTGGAGCCAAGGTTTCAATTACATCCACAAAACACTGTTTTAAAAACTCTTCTTCGTTGTACGTTTTTTTTAGCACGGGCAATCTTCCACGGCACTTTATAGGATGCAAGTGTCACAGTTTCTCCATGCTTGTTCAATTGCTGAAACATTTGAGACTGTCTTTTTACCTGGCTTTTCAAGGTGCTCAGTTTGTGCTTGCGTAGTTCAGAACCTTTGGGGAATTCCTTGTCCATATGAGCCTGGAGAGGCTAAAATGACACTGAAGATTTCTTGAAGAAGTCTTGAAATGTGATATTGTAGTATTGCAGATTAAACGGAGTGATGTGCCATTCCGTTCAATAAAAAAGTAACCATCTTCCCATTCTTCCAGAAATGTCCCGTGTTCATCCTCATATTTTCGTTTAGTTTTGCATTTTGCCATTTTGACAACAAGGGTAACAATCTGCATGAAATGTTTGCTTATTTTCGCGGCATTAGACGTAACCCGCGCAGATGAATAGCGGTCACATGTCAGACGCAGCGTAAAAAAAAGCTGATCAATCAGTTTTTATATATTGTTTATTGTTTGTTTTAATAGGCCCAGGTGGATTTGAATGTGTTTTAAGAGAGAAAAAAATAGGTGAAACATGAAATTATGCAAAGAGCCATAGTATATAGAAAATATGATGAGAGGCAAAGAGCCGCATTCCCATTGGCAGAGAGCCGCATGCGGCTTGAGAGCCGCGTGTTCACCACCCCTGTTCTAGACCTTAAAGAGCAGGGTCTCCTCTCCACAGATCTAACCTATAACTTGGTTAGTGTTACCTGCTTGTCACCATGGAGAAAAGTGTAATATCACACTATGGAACATTGCAGGCAAACTATAATCTATAATATTTTGTAAAGCTCATAATTGTACTGCAACTGAATCTTAATAGACTTACTAGACTTAAAATCACAAATAATTTTCTCTTTATTTCTCTTTTGGCACAGGTTTTGGTTTTAGAGCAGGGGTGACCAATTTGTACCTTGATGGGCCAAAATGAATGCACATTAGTGGGTCAACAGCTGAACCTTTGCAGCTTGCATATCAAAATATCCTTCTGCAAAAAATTATATGATTTAATTCACTTTAAATACTAAGAAATAGATAAGACTGGCCTTCCTCTCATCTCCTGACCCTCTTTTCAGTACAAAATTAAATCAAAATACATTCTTCTTAAAATGTCAGACCCCTTTGTAGGCCAAATTAGAATCCCTGGAGGGCCACCTTTGACCCATGGGCCCCACTTTGCCCCCTACATTGATCACTCCTGTTTTAGAGTTTGTATGGTTCAGATAACGACAAACTCATATTGAAAAAAATATTGGTGGTTTTAAAAGTTTAGAAGATGATGTTGCCTTACTCCCAGAAGAAGACAAGAGCCAGATTTCCCTATTGATTACATTGTACTTTACCATGAAATATCCAAAAGATAAACACATAAATGTTGAACCTGATTATTTCTTTTATTGACTAGACCCATGAACTACAACAAACAGCATTCTAATATTAATTTTAGCTGCCTCCATCTGTATTAAATATCATTGGCCTATAGAATGTTGTGATGTCAATTGTACATATGGTAAATATCTTCTTCGTGTTAGTATCTGTCATACACAGATTCTCCCGCTCTGCTTCCCTCCAAATCCAGTGCAGCTTGTATGAGTGTGAGGGTCTCAGCTGGTCCCTGTGTGCCCCCCGGAGACCGCTGTCCTTCAGAGCCAGGCCGTGGATGTTTTGGTCTTCTGCTCAGGGGGATTCAAACTGGGCTGATTTTATCCCCTTGTACCCTCATGCATTCCCCCATCCACAGACATACACGGTCTATCTATGTGTGTATGTATGCCACAGATGTTATTTTCAGAACTAAACGCTCGTCTCGTGATTCACAGGTCACCACTGTATGTAAACATGGTCCAATGCCGCTGAATACACACTGGCATATGCAGATGTCCACAGGGAGTGTAAAAATCACATTCTGTAAACCAAAGCTGTTCAGCATAAACGCCACTACTGTTTCAACATAATAAAATGCTCACGCAATATTCTGGGTGACTATTTTTCTGACTTGTAACGTGCAATTGTTATTATAGCAACTTAAAAAACTAAATATCCTATCTTCTGAATGGGAACGGTCTCCAAAATGTTGAGTATAACTGAAGCTGAAAGCCATGAATAGAAAAATGGTTAAGAGTTGCGCTGCTGCCAAAAAGGACGTCTTGTGCATTAATTAATCAATTAAAATGGGTTGTGGGCTGGCACTGAAAAAAGCTCTCAAAATTATTAGGATCTTATGGTAAATGGTTGCATTTTTATATAGCACTTTTCCTCCTTCAACACACTCAAAGTGCTTTACATCAAGGAACTACTCACCCATTCAGACACACACTCATACACCCCTGCACACAGACACTGGGGATGGAGTGGGTTAAGTGTCTTGCCCAAGGACACAATGACAGCATTCATCTGAGCTAGAATCGCACCGCCAACCTGTGAGTCAGTGGATCTGACTGCTCAACTATTGACGGGATTCAAACTGGCAATCTTCTGTACAGTGGGCAAAAATCTCTACCAACTAAACTACTATCGCCCTGATCTCATGCAAAACATCTGGTCTAATTTTGAGCTAGACTAAGACTGGTTGTCCTTTTTAAGTAAGATTTTCTTAGTATCGATACTTGTTCAAATGTATATCTCTAGTTTCGATACTAATTTTAGTATCAATTAATTTGTGATTTTTGATACTTTTGACAATCCTACTACAGATAAGTACTAGAAAACAGCCTACCATCGTCCTACTCCCAAAACTTCAGATAACTCACTCCATGCCTTTGCTTTTCTGCTGCTCCATATAATCCTAATACAATATTTATTCCATTATAACAATGACATCAACTGTCAATATAGTTTTATATCTGAACAAAGATAAAAGTTGAGTTCTTCTAACCTAATCTGACTTGAAGAAAAAAAAAAAAAACATGCAGATTTTGAGATCATGAAACAGTGTGAGACCAGCGCTGCACTTAATGATGAGCAATTATTGTCATCAGCTCATCTCCTCTTCCTCATCTCCTCTCCCTCTCCAGGGTAAATGACTGCATCCTGAGGGTGAACGACGCTGACGTGTCTGAAGTGTCCCACAGTAAAGCCGTGGAGGCACTGAAGGTGGCGGGCTCCATCGTGCGGCTCTATGTGAGGAGACGTAGGCCAATGCTCGAGACCATCCTGGAAATCAAACTCGTTAAAGGACCAAAAGGTATCTCTATTCTATTCACTCATTTACCAAATCCAGACTGATATCTCTCTGTGTTTTTTATATAGATTGATATTAGTCTAGTCTCCATGTTCTCCACCCACGTCCATATACTGTATATATAAAGGGACATAGCTAACCTGCTAGCCGCCGTGTTCCAAATAGGAAGTGAGCATGGGCGCGCTTCTGGCTCCATTGACCCTGGTTCCAATTCAATTTACATTGAGAAATTGTCACCCGTCTGTCTGGAATTGCTGCAGTGAGTCTCATCATTTTGGTCTCACAATGTTCTTATTAACCCGTTCTACATGATCCTGGTGTTTTATTTTGCCATTTTGTCCATAATTCAAGGTAAGAACATTAACAAGGTGCCTTCTTTCCCTGAGGTCGCTCCCATTAACATTAACAGGTTTGATTGACAGTTTTCCTAAGAGCTCTGGATTGGCTCTTTGGTTGCTATGATACTCGCAGATGGAACTTGGCTCCAAATTGGCCCCTATAACTGCTAGGCTCGATTTGACTGGAGCTGAACCCTATGGGTGACGTCACACTCACTTAGTCCACTTCTTCATACAGTCAGTCTGTGGTGGCGTCTCAAACCTGGTCAAATGTGATCATCCAGATTATTCAGATTATTTGTTTTCAGTGACACATGTGTAACAAAGGAGCTCATTGGTCACCTGTGATTTACAAATAAAATCAAAATTTTCTCACTTCAGATTAGCAGAGTTTAATGCTTTGCCATTACTTTAGCAGAAATCCATGATGTTTTACAACCCTGTGATTTTTTTTTTTTTTTCCTTTTTTTCTTTATTATTTCCAATACCAAACGTGTCCCTGATTGGCTAATCCACCTATCAATCACAGCCATTTAAAAACAGGGCAATTCGCCGGTGACCATACTCACATTTTGTAAAGTATTGAAGAAATATATATTCTGGATCCCACATACATACACACTTTTTCACTACAGACTTCTGTTCATATTGTGTTAATAGCATTATCTACTGTTCCTAGTGTTATATCTGATCACAAACACTTCACTGCTGGGACAGAGCTTGAAATGTTTGACCAATCACACTGCCCCTTATACCCCCAGACCCCACTCCTCCTCCTCCCAATCACTCTCTTCTTAAGTCCTCCAGGTACAGCTCAGTTTTGCAGCTCTATTTGAAACGTGGTTGTGGGTGGTTTTTAGGAACACCTTTCCAAAGCTGAAGGACTTGTCATCACCTGCTGCTGTGTACACTACACTATGAGTCAAAAGTTTGCATACACCTCTCATTCAATGTTTTTCTTTTTTCCTTTATTTTTACTACACACAGAAGGCATCAAATATATGAAGTAAGATATATAGAATTATGTAGAAAATAAATAAATGACTAAATATATATTTTTTATATTTTATATTCAAATTGTCAAAATAGCCACCTTTTGTTTTGTCGAAAAAATATAGAGTTGTTTAACTTGTTTTCTTTATTACATAATTCCATATACCTTGCTTAATATATTTCATTTATTCCATATGTATGTATTTTTACTACTTTCTACAAAAAACAAAAAACAAAAAAAACATTGAATATCCAAACTTTTGACTTGTAGTATACATCCAGAAACAACCAGCTTTAACAAGCAGTTCTTATAACTGAAGAACCATTTTCTCCAGGTGTCCTCAGTGAGCTCCTAGTCCCATTGAGAGCAGTGGATCCATCACACAAGGAGCTTCTGAGAAAAGCATCCTTTGAGCAGTCCACATTCTCTGTCCAGAGAGCTAAACTCTGGAACTCCTGAAGCCCTTTTGTAAAAGCCCTTCTAATAACAGACACTGCAAATTAGCGTTGGCTATAAATGCTGTGTTACACGTCTAATGTACACACATGTTCCTATCAAATAAAAAAGAAAAATAAAGAAAATGAAAGAATAAAATCCAGTTGATCTAATACCAAGTAATTAAGAGAGTAAGTAATTACAGAGATAGAAGCACAAACCAGCAAATTATACCAAAGCATTCTGGTCTCTATCTTAGTTTAAACTATTGGGATAGTAAAATGTTGTGATGTGTTTGGGTATCAGACAAACGATTCCTTTCTGTGATTTTGTGAGGACCTTTCCCCATTCAAAAGATATAATATTTTTAATTTGCATTGCATTGCCATGGTAAATCATTCAAAAGGAGGAATCCGTATGCCTGAAATCCACGACTATAAAATAACCAGCTTGTATTTCCACATAGGGCTCGGCTTCAGTATTGCAGGTGGAGTGGGGAACCAGCACATTCCAGGAGATAACAGTATTTACGTGACAAAGATCATTGATGGAGGAGCAGCACAGAAAGATGGCCGACTACAAGTTGGCGATAGGTTATTAATGGTAAGTAACACAATGTTTATAAAAGGCTTCAAACTGTGGCTAAAGTGTATGGATTCAAGTATGGAATGCTCTGATAAAATAAATAGTTATATATATAGTTTATGCACCCACTGTTTTTGCTACTTCTGTAAATCCAGCAAAATACAATAATTTTTGACTTTTTAAAACATTAAAATTTATTCCAAGTTCACTTTCTATCAGCCCTTAGTGCAGACTGTGCATATAAACCTGTCAGCTTCTCCAGTGCACCTCAGGATAAAAACAACCTCGTTACTTTATGAGAGCAGGACCCGGGCCGGGCTCTGCATCACCCAAGCAATAAGTCTGTAGCTGGCAGTTTTCTTCCTGTGTTTTCAGTCTGAATAATTAACTGATGGAATTATATTATCGGGACTCTATAACATTACTAAGTTAAAGTGGTTGCAGAGATGGTTTTAGTGCCATATTTGCCCAGAGGATGGCGCCCTACTTCACTTAATGCTTAATTAAATGAGCTCTCAGTGTTGGGATCTCGGCTGAACGCCATCTGTCTAAGTCTAGGCTCATACAGGAGAGAAGCCGTGGCTCTGAGTGCAGTTTAAGAGAATACAAACTAAAGCCTGAGCTGTTCTCTGAGCTGTTTCTTTGTGCAGGTAAACAACTACAGCCTGGAAGAGGTCTCTCATGAAGAGGCCGTCGCCATTTTGAAAAACACGTCGGACGTGGTGTATTTAAAGGTGGGCAAACCCACCAATGTGTACCTATCAGATCCCTATGGGCCTCCTGATATCACACACTGTGAGTACACTGATTTTGTGTTTATGTCTTAGTTGAGTTTAAGTTCACCTTCAGACTTTTATGTATGCATAAAACACTATTCAGCATGTTAGCATTTTTATACAGTTGTATAAATCCTGTAATTCTTTCTTCTCAGCGTTTTCTCCAGCCATGGAAAACCATATCTCGTCTCCCATCAACACTGGCACTCTGGAGTACAAGTCCGGCCTCCCCCCAATCTCCCCAGGAAGTTACTCCCCCCTCCCTAAGCACTTACTTGGGGAAGAGGATATAAACAGGTTGGATGGTTTTTCCTTCTTACGGTAATTACCTTTCCTACCAGACTTCTAGAACAGGTAGTCGTGTCCCCTCCCTCCTGTGTTCCCCTGTAGTCCAAACGCACATTTTAAAAAAACACACACCTGTACGGTATCATATCATTTGTCAAACTTTGTATTTTGTCATGTTTGGGTTATTTTGGCAAATACGTTCTTGTTTCTCTGTTCCTTCATCCTGAAAACATACCCATTATTTTTCATGTTGCCCGGGGCAACAGAGTCTCACACAATAGCGCCGTGATTAGGGTGAAAAGTTAAGAGACGTGTACTGTGCAGAGCTGTGGTAGCATCACTTTTGTTTTGGTAGAAAGAACCAGCTTCATTGTCTACATCATTATTTCTCTTGTTTTATGAAAGTGTGGACAGGTTTTTGTTGGTTGGCTGAAAATCTTTAGACTTTTCCCATGGTTTTTGCTCTTTTGCTGTCTTGTAATTTGCGATTGTTTCAGCTGAGAAATTAAACCAAACAGAGGTCGTTTCTTACAGTCTGCTTTCTAAAGTCTGCCCTCCACAGTGTGTTTCTATATATTTTGGTCAATGACAATATGCAGAATAAACAATTTTATTGAAGCTAATTTATAAGACAGACATTAAAACACCTGAAATAGAAGTAGCTACCCAAAAGTGTCTAAATGTAGAATACTGTAACATGAGTTAGAATAACTAAACTGCGGAAGACATTTATTCAATCCCTACAGCACCAATCTGACCGTAGAATTTACAAAATGTTCTCTATTAGCACAAAGAAAATGTAACCACGATAAACACTGACACTTAAAGATTATTGTTCCATCTGTTGTATCAAAATGTCGATATAGCGATTATCACGGCAGGTCTGTGTGCAGAACGACACACTCACAGAAGTACTTTGTAAAGCACTAACTGTTTAACAAATATCAGAAATCATAAAATCCTCTTTGCTTCATGGTCCAAGATTACGTCATCGCTGCGGCGCTCACAAATATTTTGATTTTCACACAGCATTCGCCAAACAAACTGTGCAAGGGCTGATAACAAAAGCTCATTTTAGAGAGTAACAGAGGAGCCTGTCTAAAGCCTGTAGAGTGAAGGATTATGGGTCCATTCTCTTTGGAGTTAAGAGGTTTAGTGTCTGCTCTGGGCCGATGTGTGCTCCTAATGACCTCACAGATTAGCACTGTGCTAACGAGCAGCGTTCTGAGTCTCTGTCACTTCACCTGCTGTAGAGTTAGCAATAGCAGCGATAGTTAGCAACAATAATGTGGTCTATGTATTGAGCTCACAGTTATACAGAGGACTGGTTATTCTTTAAAGGCCCGTATTACATAAAATGGCCTCTTGTGAGCTTTAAGCCATGTTATAATGCTGTTAACTTCTCAAAAACATACATGGAGTTGTGTTTTGTTTGAGTAACCCTTTATTATTAGTCTGTCTACCTTTACAGAGCTCAAAATGCTCTTTTCCACCTTGTGATATCATGAAGCATTAGTTTTTAAATTAACAGCTACCATTTGCCTTTAGTTCTGGAGAGATTGACAAATCCAGGGTTGAAATCATCCAAATAATTCAAGTGAAGGTGTATGGAGTTTACAGTTTACAGACACACTGGAGCACTTCTTGTATTACCACATGACGTCACAAGGTGGAATTGAGTGTTTTCAATTTTAGAGAAGAACTCAGCCTAAATATGCAGGGTTTGTGTGTTAAACATGTGTGTTTGAAACAAAGCACAACTTCAGGTCTGTTTGTGATGAGGAAACAACGTTACAACATAGATCAGAAAACAGCATAATATGGGCCCTTTAATGTTAACAATCTGGCTCCCAGTTACAGCATCAGTCAGTTTTGCACATCTCAATTTACTATTATTATTATTACTGAGATAAATTGGATCATTTATTGGTGAATCTCTAGACTGGTGCTTGAATTTTAATAATGCTAAGAACGGTTTGTCTATACGCCTATAATAATGACCCCATAGTTGTACTGTGTGTTCTGTAGTTAACTGAAGAAATTCTTTGTCCACTATAGACATGGCCTGTGCATTGACTTAAAACGGGTGTGGCCGACACTGGTAAAAATCATTATTAAAATCGCATGCAAAACCTCTATGCGCAGAGAAACGTTAGCAAATAGCATCTTCCTAAGACCGTCCAGCCACTCCCAAAACTCAAGCTAACACAGTGCTTCCTCCTCTCTCCTTTAAATCTGCTATAGTACTAATAAAGTGACGCAATTCATTAAAGATTGATGTTTATTTGACTAAACAGCTTAAGGCAAACAACCATAACAGGAGTAAATGAACTCTTAACATCCCTCCACTGCCGATCGATGAGGTTTGAATTTCAAAATGTCTCAAAGCAAAAATTCAAGGAAACACTCACAACATCAGCAAATTTACACTGACCTTATTCCACCCCGCCCACGTCCATCCATCCATCCATTTTCTTCCGCTTATCCGGGGCCGGGTCGCGGGGGCAGCAGTCTAAGCAGGGACTCCCAGACTTCCCTCACCCCGGACACGTCCTCCAGCTCCTCCGGTGGGACCCCAAGGCGTTCCCAGGCCAGCCGAGAGACATAGTCCCTCCAGCGTGTCCTGGGTCTTCCCCGGGGCCTCCTCCCGGTGGGACATGCCCAGAACACCTCCCTAGGGAGGCGTCCAGGAGGCATCCTAAGCAGATGCCCGAGCCACCTCAGCTGGTTCCTCTCAACGTGTAGGGGCAGCGGCTCTACTCCGAGCTCCTCCCGTGTGACCGAGCTCCTCACCCTATCCCTAAGGGTGCGCCCGGCCACTCTGCGGAGGAAGCCCATTTCAGCCGCTTGTATCCGCGATCTTGTCCTTTCGGTCATTACCCAAAGCTCATGACCATAGGTGAGGGTAGGAACGTAGATTGACCGGTAAATCGAGAGCTTCGCCTTCCGGCTCAGCTCCTTCTTTACCACAACGGACCGATACAGCGACCGCATCACTGCAGACGCTGCACCGATCCGCCTGTCAATCTCACGCTCCATCCTTCCCTCACTCGTGAACAAGACCCCGAGATACTTGAACTCCTCCACTTGGGGCAGAGACTCACCACCCACCCGGAGAGAGCAAACCACCTTTTTCCGGTCGAGAACCATGGCCTCAGATTTGGAGGAGCTGATTCTCATCCCAGCCGCTTCACACTCGGCTGCAAACCGCCCCAGTGCCTGCTGCAGGTCCTGGCTCGAAGAAGCCATCAGGACAACATCATCTGCAAACAGCAGAGATGAAATCCTGTGGTTCCCAAACCAGGCCCCCTCCGGCCCCTGGCTGCGCCTAGAAATTCTGTCCATAAATATAATGAACAGAACCGGTGACAAAGGGCAGCCCTGGCGGAGTCCAACATGCACTGGGAACAGGTCTGACTTACTGCCGGCAATGCGAACACAGCTCCTGCTCCGGTCATACAGGGACCGGACAGCCCTTAGCAAAGAGCCCCGGACCCCATACTCCCAGAGCACCCCCCAAAGGACACCACGAGGGACACGGTCGAATGCCTTCTCCAGATCCACAAAACACATGTGGACTGGTTGGGCATACTCCCATGAGCCCTCGAGGACCCGATGGAGAGTATAGAGCTGGTCCAGTGTTCCACGACCAGGACGAAAACCACACTGCTCCTCCTGAATCCGAGGTTCGACTATCGGTCGGATTCTCCTCTCCAGCACCCTGGAATAGACCTTACCGGGAAGGCTGAGGAGTGTGATTCCCCTGTAATTGGAACACACCCTCCGGTCCCCCTTCTTATACAGAGGGACCACCACCCCGGTCTGCCATTCCACAGGTACTGTCCCCGACCGCCACGCGATGTTGCAGAGACGTGTCAGCCAAGACAGTCCCACAACATCCAGAGACTTGAGGTACTCAGGACGGATCTCATCCACCCCCGGAGCCTTGCCACCGAGGAGCTTGCCAACCACCTCAGTGACTTCAGCCAGGGTGATGGACGAGTCCGCCCCTGGGTCCCCAGTTTCTGCTTCCTCCTCGGAAGACGTGACAGTGGGATTGAGGAGATCCTCAAAGTATTCCTTCCACCGCCCGACAACATCCCCAGTCGAGGTCAGCTGCTCTCCACCCGCACTGTAAACAGTGTTGGTGAAACACTGCTTTCCCCTCCTGAGGCGTCGGACGGTTTGCCAGAATCTCTTTGAGGCCGTCCGATAGTCCTCCTCCATGGCCTCCCCGAACTCCTCCCAACCCCGAGTTTTTGCCTCTGTGACTGCCCGAGCCGCGGCACGCTTGGCCTGCCGGTACTCATCAGCTGCCTCAGGAGTCCCACGAGCCAACAAGGCTCGATAGGACTCCTTCTTCAGCTTGACGGCATCCCTTACTTCCGGTGTCCACCACCGGGTTCGGGGATTGCCGCCGCGACAAGCACCACAGACCTTACGACCACAGCTACGAGCAGCCGCATCGACAATAGAGGTGGAGAACATGGCCCACTCGGAGTCCATGTCTCCAACCTCCCCCGGGATCAGGGAGAAGCTCTCCCGGAGGTGGGAGTTGAAGACCCCCCTGACAGAGGGCTCCGCCAGACGTTCCCAGCAGACCCTCACAATACGCTTGGGCCTGCCAGGTCTGTCCGGCTTCCTCCTCCGCCAGCGGATCCAACTCACCACCAGGTGGTGATCAGTTGACAGCTCAGCCCCTCTCTTCACCCGAGTGTCCAAGACACGCGGTCGGAGGTCAGATGACACGACAACAAAGTCGATCATCGACCTCCGACCTAGAGTGTCCTGGTGCCATGTGCACCGATGGACACCCTTGTGCTCGAACATGGTGTTTGTTATGGACAAGCTGTGACTAGCACAGAAGTCCAATAACAAAACACCGCTCGGGTTCAGATCGGGGAGGCCATTCCTCCCAATCACGCCCCTCCAAGTGTCACTGTCGTTACCCACATGGGCGTTGAAGTCCCCCAGGAGAACAACGGAGTCCCCGGTTGGTGCACTGTCTAGTACCCCTCCCAGGGACTCCAAGAAGGCCGGGTACTCTGCACTGCTGTTTGGCCCGTAGGCCGACACAACAGTGAGAGACCTGTCCCCGACCCGAAGGCGCAGGGACGCGACCCTCTCGTTCACCGGAGTGAACCCCAACACGCAGCGGCTGAGCTGTGGGGCAATGAGCAAGCCCACACCAGCTCGCCGCCGCTCCCCGCGGGCAACGCCAGAGAAATGGAGAGTCCAACCCCTCTCAAGAAGTTGGGTTCCAGAGCCCAAGCTGTGCGTGGAGGTGAGGCCGACTATATCTAGCCGGTAACGCTCAACCTCCCGCACAAGCTCAGGCTCCTTCCCCCCCAGCGAGGTGACATTCCATGTCCCCAGAGCTAGTCTCCATGTCCGGAGATCCGGTCGTCGAGGTCCCCGCCTTCGACTGCTACCCGGATCTCTCCGCACCCGCCCCTCATGGCTCCTCCCGCAGGTGGTGGGTCCACGGGAGGACGGCCCCACGTCGTTTCTTCGGGCTGGGCCCGACCGGGCCCCGTGGGGAAAGGCCCGGCCACCAGCCGCTCGCTGCCGAGCACCCACCCCAGGCCTGGCTCCAGGGTGGGGCCCCGGTAACGCCAGTCCGGGCGACGTAACTGGCCTTGTTCTTTTCTTCTTCATGTGAGGCTTCTGAACCGCTCTTAGTCAGACCCGTCTCCCAGGACCTGTTTGCCATGGGTGACCCTACCAGGGGCATGAAGCCCCCGACAACATAGCTCCCAGGATCATTCGGGTGCTCAAACCCCTCCACCACGTTAAGGTGGCGGTTCGGGGAGGCCCACGTTTGCCTATAAATGCTACAAAACCGTGCTTTCAGTTCATTCAGTGGAGAATTTCAGTGAAGAATTTGAGAAATGCCACAAAAATATATATAAGGTAGGCTGAGTTTCTCTTTAAAACAGGGGGCCCCATAGAAAATAATACAACCCTAATCACGATATATGCACCCACGGTAACATCCAGAATAAAGTGAATACTAGCTGTGATGTTTTTCCAATTTCAGAGAATAAAAATATGAATTATCCCCATGGCAACCGGCCAGCTGTACAGTCCCCTCCCTGAATCTTAATAGCACCAGAGGGTCGCTCCAAGGTCACGGTTGGCTCTGATGCGGTCTGACTGTCAGACTCATTTCTGCTTCACTCTGTTTAAATGATGCAGCAGGAAAAACCAGGCCAACTGCCCAAACTTCTGCACCGTCTGCCCCCTCGCCAACCCAATCAGGCCTAAAGATGGATTTTTAACATGCAAGAACTGCTTTAGTAGTCTTCCGGGATCAGTTTGGCTGTTTTCCTGTCAAATGATTTATATTCAGTACAAGCCAGGCTGTTCTCAATGCTTTCTGAAATATATTGCAATATTAAAGGCCCTATATTACACAAAATTGACTCTTGTGAGATTCAAGCCATGTTATAATATTGTTACCGCCTCAAAAACATACCTAGGGTTGTGTTTTGTTTATTTCCATTAGTTTGTTTACATCTACAAAGCTCAAAATGCTCTTTTTACACCTTTTGATGTCATGAAATGGTAGTTTTCAAGTTTAATGCTACCTTTTACCTTTAGTTCAGTAGAGATTATGGAGAAACTAGAGTGCTATGGGGCTATACCTCATTTTAACTTAAAAATTTGAAAAACAGAACTAGTTTTAAAACATTTTGCAGTGGCCTTAAGTAATTCCTCACTTATCTAATATTAATGCATTCTGAGTATTTTAATTTTTCACTATGAAAGGTTTACAAGCTCAAACACCAGAGCAGAGTTTTGCCGTGACAGTAAAGCTAACAACAACTAGCATGCTAACACACACTTCCTGATTTGTGAAAAAGAACATGTTTTATAAGTAGATGACCTTAAGAGCTGTACTGGGGCAAGAAACATTTTGCTCAAATACTTGGGGAAAAAATTGTGTACAGGGGCTTCAAGATAATGTTTAAATAGGTTTTGTTTACTTCAACCAATAACCTATAGATTTAGCTATAGCTCCTTTCCATCTGCAAATTGCAAAAATGACATCTAATTATCATTCTTAAGTGAATCCAAAACCTGTCAAGATATTAATACTTATTACATTTAAGCAAAAGATTAAGTTTAAATCTGTCAACTGGACAAATTGTTGTAGGAGTGACATTCTACATTCAAGAGAAAACTTCACCTCACTGTTGCCTTGAGCCCGTCCCTTTATTTTTAATGTAAGAGCATGACTTGTGAGTATGATTAATAGCTCACTCTGCCTTGAAGGACGCATATATATTCGGTGGTGTTAAGGCAGTGAATAAGCCCACATAAAATGGCCCCTAGCTCTTTATTTAAGACTTTATGTGCTCTATCTATCTCTTTAAGATGCTCCGATTGTCAAAAAGGCCACAGTGTGTAATTCAGTGGGTGTTGTTATCATAGGCGCATGCTTCAAGTGTTTTTTGAGTGAAGGGGAAATAGAATCAAGTGTGAACCAGTGAATTATTGTGCAAGGTTATGTAAAAACCTGCCTTCAATTCAATTCAAGTTTATATATATAGCAAATTTAAACCTCCTATATTAAGCAAAATGAATTCTTGTGAGATGTAACACATGTTATGCTGTTAACTCCTCAAAAACAGACTGGAGTTGTGTTTTGTTTCATTCACACATGTTTTAGTAATCCAGCTTTATTAGTCTGTATCTCCAAAGCTCACAATGCTCTGTTCCACCTTGTGATGTCATGAAGTGATAGTTTTCAAGTTAGCAGCCACTTTTTACCTTTTGTTCAGCAGGGATTGGAAATTCCAGAGCTGAAATGATCCAGATGATTCTGGTGAAGATGTATGGAGTTGAGAAAAACAGTTCAGAGTTCTCAGGAGGAATTTGTTGTTTAACGGTCAGATTGCAGATGTGTTGACCTGGTGGATGGTTAATATTAGAGGGTCTGTCCTCATGAATTAAAAAGTGGCACGAAGTTCATCATCTTTTTCATATTTTTACACAATAGCTTCAGTAAAACATGACGTTATTCAACCCCAAAGATGTCATTATTGTCAGCTGAGAGAACTTGTAAGACATAAGATTAATATGGCAAGTTTATGGAGCAGAGCAGGCCATTACGGTTGTATATTTCTTTCCAAATCTGTGGATCTCCCATAGAATTGTACAGACCCCTGTCCTCCATCTGAAATTCTCGAATATCAACACAATCTCTTGCACAGTTAGCATACTTGAGCTCTCTTGTTTTAATTTCAGATCTGTGTTTAGCCCACAATCTCAATTAGCGCGGCGTGCGATTAGCCTCTTCTCTCTGGATAAGCTAACACTCGGATGGTTCGTGCCAATGATGTCAACAACTGAATTCCTGGCATGGCCCTGTCTTATCTGTTTCCTGTTGTGTTCCTGTTCCGTCTGATGTCTCTGCATGCGTTTGAAATACTCTGATAATACAACATTATGGCTTGGAGAAGAGGCTGTATAAACTTGTTGTGTCCATCCTCATAGAAATTCCTCACTAGACGATGGAGACGGACACAGATATGACTCCCACTTCCAGTTGAGGTGAGCTGCTCTGTTTCAGCTGATGCTTGCATGTATAATATTGTTTACAGCATGTGTTTTGAATAGAAAGCAGACCTATAAATTTGTGCATGAGCCTTTTTACATTGAAAAGGAGTTTCTGGCATTCAACATTTCTTCCGTCTAGTTCTGGTGTCTTTTTTCATGTTTTCTTTCACTGTGATTCTGTCCATTGCCTTATGAGATGTAAAATGTAAATTGCAATACATCCATAGACAATATATATATAACAGACATAGCTAACCTAGTAGCTGCCGCGTTCCAAATAGGAAGTCATCGTGGCCGCACTTCTGGCTCCAATTAACTTTACACTGAAACATTGTCTCCCCTCTCTCTGTAACTGCTGCAGTGAGTCTCTTCATTTTGGTCTTAAAATACTCGTATTAACCTGCTCTGCATGAGCCTGGTATTTTATTTCACTATTGTGTCCCTAATTCAAGATATGAACAATAATAACAGACAAGTCAGGTGCCTTCTCTCCCCGAGGTCGCTCCCGCTAGCGTTAGCAACAGGTTTGACTGACAGCGCTGCTAAGCGCCCGCTCCCTGCTAAACCAGCGATGCAGGCGAGAAGGGACGTTACCGTCAACAGCCTGGCTCTTTCCTTGCTATGATACTCGCCGACGACACTGCTAGCCTCGATGAGCTTCATTTGACTGGAGCCAAGCACTATGGGTGACGTCACACTCACTTAGTCCACTTCTTTATACAGGCTATGAATATACCACAAGACGAGCTGATGGGCTACATTCAAATATGTATTTCTTAATACTTAACACCGTAATACTTGTTGTAATAGTATTTGCAGTGGTATTAAAATTCTAAGGTGGTTCAGTTGAGGTCTATTCGGTCACAAACAATGTAAATAATGACGGAACAGTCTGAAGTCTATTTAAATTCATGATTGGTGATATTATATAAACAGTGGGTGGAAGAAATACTCAATTGTGTTACTTATGTAAAAGTACAGATACTGGAGCAACAAAATACTCAAGTAAAAGTATCACATGAAGAAATCTATTTCAGTAAAAGTGCAGAGTAAGAGTAAAAGTATTAAAGTACCTGTTTAAAATGCGCTTAAAGAGTAAAAGGTAAGTCGTATTTTGTGCAGATTTTGAGGTCTTATAAGGCTTCAAATGTAATCATTTTGATAATGATTTGAGCTGAATTTTGTTCTGAAACTGAAACAATAGAATTGATATATTTTTATGTTTTTATTTGTATATTTTTGTGTGCTCAAATTATGAATGTGTTAAAAATAAACCCTCAGACTTTTCAGGTCTCAGACAATAATAAAAAAGTTTGACATTTCAGTCCTGTCCTACAAAAATGTAGTGGAGTAGAAAGTACAGATACCTGCTCTCAAATGTAGTGAAGTAAAAGTAAAAAGTATCTACTGAAGTAAAGTATAGATACCTAAAATGTTTTACTAAAGTACAGTACTTAAGTACTATTTGTACATCATGTTCCACCACTGGGCCTATCATGCCATAAATAATGTAAATAACAAAGACGGAATAGTCTGAAGTCTATTTAAATTCATGTGGTATTACATAACTGCGTTCAGTGGAGTTGCTTTGCATTTTCCCAAATCTCTACACAGTGAAGTGGGGCAGAACTAAGTACCGATATAAACATGTTTATGAAACCATAGAATCTTCATACTGTCCCGTCCCTGCACAAGATATAAACGCAAACTCTACCGCACAGAATGACATAAATGAGGTAACCATGGTACCGAATATTAATAAAATATGTTTTTTTACCACAGTACATGCAATAGTAGTAAGTATATTTGTTACTAGAAATACATACTGAAAATATATAATGAGCACTTTGACTTATTAAAATAGTCACCTCTGGATTGTGAAAATATAAACAGATGAAGACGTACTGAAAAAGTGATATACAAGTTTTGTTTTTGCTAAATTAAAATATCTTCAAATACTCCAAAAGAGACAAAAACATCTCATGGAATCTCCCAAACAAGGATATACATTTAATTTTTTTTTTATTTCATAGTCCATTCACATTTTATGCTAGTCTTGAACCTGAGGAATAGACTCTGTGCACAGTAGTAGGCTAGCTAGCTCACTGTGTCTCAAAGCTAACGATCACTTTTATTAAAATCTGAAAACATAAACATAAATCAAATTACTTAACATAAAGAGTACCCAGTTATTTTTATATATGGAATGCTTCAGTTTGTGATGTTGTTTTAATATTTGTTATGCTTCAAAATTAGCATTAGCCTTAACATTAAATAGTTATTAATTTTAGTGTAACTCAGCAAAAACCTCATAAAGATTAAACTGGACAGTGAGGTTGTCGAGCCCTATTGTGCACAGAGCCTTTTATTAAAATACTGTCGAAATTTTCAGTATCGCTCAGCCCAACCCCGAAAGTACTCAAGTATTTATGAAACCCTTAAACTCTCCTTAAAACTTAAACTGTCTGCTCGCACATTTTAATTCCAACTCTGTTTAAAATCATCACTCTGTCCTTGTGAAACGTCTTTTGTACCTCCAGCTTTCTATCTCCCTGCTGTCCCTATGTGTGTCTATACCGTTGCTCTGTCCATATGTGTCCTTTGTGTCTCACTTCTGTCCCTCCCATCCCGTCTCTATCAGGTCCCTTGTATCCATTCACTAACCTGTCTCTGCTCTTGTCTTCCGCTCCACTATAGGCCTCCAGAGCCCGTTTACAGCACTGTGAACAAACTATGTGACAAAGCACCCTCCCCCCGACACTTTTCCCCACTAGAGGGCGACAAAAGCCTGCTCCACTCCGTCCCCTTCCCCAACTATCACTTAAGCCTGTACCCTGACTTGGATTTCACCAGGTACTCCATCACCTCCGCTGTGTCCTTAGACCCATTCTGTGCTGTGAAGAAGCATGTTCCACTCACGGTCTCTTTATATACATTGTGTCTGCTTCTGTCTGTGTGTCCATCTCATATCGTGCTGTGTTTTCCTGTGTCCTCACTTGGTGTTCAGGCTCAGGTTTAGGCTCATCGTTCACAAACACAGGTAGAAGAATTGTGGCTATGAGTGAGCTATATGCCAAACAACAAAAAAATACAAGTTTTAGAGTGAAGACATTTCGCTGTTCATCCAAGCCGCTTCTTCAGTCCTGGTCAGATTGCTGATGGACACTGCCTTATATCTAAATGGAGGGAGGAGCTAACTACACTGAAGCTAACGCACCTGTTTCTATTTGTTAGCAACTGTGCGAACTGTGCCTGAGTCATATTTAGCATAATCATTCAGGCCCCTAATGGGTACACCCACACCTATTAGCCCTATTGTTTTCCTTGTTTTGATTTAGGTCTGAGGATAGAGACATAAATAGGAGATAAGTGATGTCTTAAGCCTCTCATTCCTGTTCATTCATTCTGTTACTATCTTTCCCCCCCATTTTTAAGGCATTGGTTAAGTCTATGAATGAAAGAGGCTGACCAATAGGAGAAGTGGGTGGTTGTCTGTGTGAATATCTGAATCACATTATGACTCATCAAAACAAGGATTAAATCACAAATAGACTTTTTTTTCCCCTTTTATTTTTTCCCTCCTTTCTCGCATGCCCATGAGATGCTGTTGCTGCATGCTATTGAAGTGGTCCCTTTGATATTTCTGTGCTTGTTATGAGTAAAATGTTTGTTGAACACACATCCACTTTCACTTTCTTTTTGATAAATATGATGCTTAACTTGGTTTGTTCATTATTATGAATTAAGCCTTTGTCCATGCTTTATTAAGACTAATTAAGGTGTTGTTATTAAGTTATATTACATGATAAGATGGTACCAAAACTTTCCTACACAGTGTTGATACTTTACACCTGACGCCATCAACATTTCCTGGGGGTGTAAAGCTAACTTGAGGCAATGCTCTGTCTGGAATTGTTACTCAAGTTAGACTATAATCTGGGCTTTGTTTTAACACAATCTGACCATAAAGAAGTGATTTCTACAACAGGTGAGCTGATGCGTGCTGTTAAACAAGTCCCTCTATTAGAAAATTACAGTCGCAAGCTAGCTATCATTAGCCAACAGTTTTTCAGTTAGTCACTCTCACTTTTTTGTTGAAAATCAAACTCCTAAACAAGATCACGAACGTTCGTGTTGATCAGTCTCTTGAAAATGTACTGTATAAATTCATTTTTCAGATAATCGTAAAATGTTCTTTGGCTGTGTTTACTAATGCGTACATTGTGTCACCATGGTAACTGCTGATCATTCTACCATAGACATCCATGAAGAACCCGTCACTCCAAAGTAGCAAAGAATATGCATATAAAGTGATAGATATTCATCTGTTCATTGCCTAAACGTATCACTGTTTGAGCTCTGGAACTGAATTATTTAATAGGTTATAATGAGTTGAAGGGAAGAGCAGATAAATTAATCCATTAGAAAGGGCACGTTTTATGTCCTCTTTATGAAGCACCTGACGTTTTGCTTTGCGAAGAAGTTTAAATCATCCTCTGGTGATGTTTTTATTCTCCTCCAGCGAGAGTAAAAATGAGAGATTAGTACATATATTTCCTGGTCCGACCTGGTACTGTGGCCAGCAGAGGGGTAGTCAGGGGCGAACAGTAAGGAGGCACCGCTGGCAGCTTGGAGATTGCTTCTTGAGTTATTCAGCAGTGGAAAGAGGAGAGAGGCTTTTATGAGATGGGAGACCAACTACCAACATGGCTTTTAATATTCTTGTAGTACTTTGTTATAAGCCCCAATTGATATTTCATTATTTTTAAAAGTGCACCGTTGCCTGGGTTACAGAATACTTCACAATTTTCAAATACTTATCTAGTAATCAGGTTAAGGTACAAATTGGTCCTTTGCATTTGACCCATCCTTCAGAGCCACTGGGTAAACATGTCCGGGGCAGTATGCGCTGGGGGACCCATCTCCAGATCTTGAGATAGTCTTGGTCAGGACTACCTTAGCTGGTGGATTTGACCTATAATAATGGGAGAGTGCAGGGAGACGCAGGAAGAACATGCAAAAAACATCAAGCAATTTAGCTATTGAAGTTGTTGGCTGACACCATAACGAAGTCGTTTGTTATGGTGTTTTTACAGGAAGGAGAATTAATAAGTAACTATAACAGATGTGTGCTGTTTGCCGTGTTATGCTTCCTGTATGCCTCAAGCAGCCATTTAATGTATATGTATATTTGAATAAAATGTCACTAACAGCTTAAGGGGTAACAGTACTGTGTAAAGTACGCTGCAGACTGCATATGTACGTTTTATACTGTCCAGTAGATGGCAGTGTGGTACAGCAGATGAAACAGTTTGCTTTCATGTTTTTCAGGATTTATTTATGACCAGAAACATGGTGGGTCCTTGATGCCTACTACAAAGCTTTAGAACTCTTAAGTCAAACGTGTCTGTACAAGCCCAAAAAGACCAATTCAAAGCTTTTACTGATAACAATGCTGTAACGCTGATTTACTATTGACGGCTGACCTGTTTATTATGTTGTGTTTAACCTCACATGTATCTCTCATTTGGACTGCCAGCTCCAATGCTAAACCTAAAATGCTTCTCTCTGATCTGAATGGTCACAACCTAAACCCCAGCACCTACAGCCAATCATGAAACAGGGCTAGTGCAGCCTCTGCAGCTCAGTGAGTGCATTCTGGAGATCCTGGGCTTTCACATGAGGCCTGTCTGAAAATGAGAAAAAACTTGCATGTGTCTCTTATCTGCAGGTTAAGGCTCTGGTTATCTAGGTTTAGTCTTGATTGTAGAACCTTATATTTTAAACAGGATACATACAATTTAGAATGAAAGTTTGAATGGCTTTGATAATGAGAAACTACACTGATCAAAACAGTAGTATGCCAAAGCAGAGTGATTCCTCTCTTGTCGGAACTGAATATGGGACAGTGGTGCTAAAGTGGAGCAGCGTCCCCTGTGGAGCGGCTCAGTGCTGGAGTTCAGTATCTGGAGCTTCACTCACATTTGGATCTCAGCACTTGCCTGGTCCTTTCTCCTCTGTCTCCTCTGTCTCTTCTGTCTCTGTCCTGTACCACCATGCTCCAGCCCACAGACTCCCCTGACCTCATGTACTATCTGACCTGTCTGTACAGAGAGCCGCGGAAGGTGGTGCTACACAAAGGCTCCACCGGCCTCGGCTTCAACATCGTGGGCGGAGAGGACGGAGAGGGCATCTTTGTGTCGTTCATCTTGGCTGGAGGACCGGCCGACCTGAGCGGAGAGTTGAGGAGAGGAGACCAGATCTTATCTGTAAGTCCAGATAGTATCAAATAAGAGTATCTGTGAATGAATCCATGAATTTCTTATATAAATGCCAGTCAGTATTAGCTCTTAACATTCATTATAATTATGGGGAATTTTTTTAATTCCCCATAATTATAATTTTTTTCAATTATGTATTTATTTGTGAAGAAACTGTGCACAAATATACAAATTACTTTTTTAAAATAAGATTTTGTCTTATATTTTATAAAAATATTTTATTAAAAAAATGTATATAGTTTATGAAGAATGACAGACTTAGTAACTACTTAATACCCCAACACCATGACCCCCTTTATTAAGTAGTAACCTGAGTACTAGTTAGTAGTTACCTATTTAAGGTGTAGTTGTTATAAAGTGTTCCCTGATTTTGTTGAGATTTTGCTACTTCAGCTATTTCAAAGTTTTGGTTATTTTTACCTTGATGTTAAGATGCTAAATATTTAAATGCCTATATATTTATTATATATGTTCCCACTTTACTCTTTATTTTCACTTTTTTGTGATGTATTTTGAATAATGTCTTAGTAGTTTAAAAAGTACACTATGTACTTTGGGGGGTTCCACGGTACGGCATTATGCTTAGCCATTTTGGTTTTGTGGGCATCAATTTACTGTACACAAATCTGTCGTTTAATGTAATTTTGTGATAGATGATAAAATTTCACCACTATCAAGAATCTCTTACACAAAAACATATTGTGCCCTTAGCCCCTTGTATCGACCACTCAAGTTTAAGGTATTGGACTTAAGTTCTTAAGTTTAAGATTGTGTTACTTTGCATAGAATGTCCCTTAGTATGGCATTAAACTAATCTACATGGGCACAAGCAAGTCACTCTACCAGGCTAAGTTATTGGTTATATCTGTGGAGAGGTGCCACACTCACAATAAGAATGCACCTTTTTCATGGTACTTTTGAGCAATACAAAAACTGTAATTGAATTCATGGAAGATAGATATGTCATTGCCATACTGTGTAACATTCCAGACAAACTAATAACATCTCCATAGAAACAAGCAGGTGGTAGATCTCCACCAGAAAAGTTGCATAGTACACCTTTAAATAACATCTCCTAAACACATAAGTAAACTAAACCACTGTAAGCAGATATAAACAGTGTAGAGTGGGCGTTAGCATAAGGGAAATGACTGTGTCCCGCCTCATTATGGATAATAGTGATGGCTGCCCACACTGAACAGATTACATGGATCTGTTTCATTTACTGTTGTATATGCTATGCTACACTTAGTTACATCAACATGGCACAGACTGGCATATTACTTGGCACCCCTCAGCAAAGCGTCTGCCCTGATGAGAGCGGGCAGTTAGAGTTCCCTCACTGGCCTGGTTTTGAAGGCTAAGAATAACTCACTCTTCCTCTGCCTATTGAGTATACTCGTTGAAGGGACTGCACCATATATCACTTATAAATCAGTACAACAATACAAGTACAGTTTGAGTCTTTGAGTGGGTTCAAATATCAAATTGTAAACATTGTAATGATTTCAGTGTTCAAATGTCCTTTATAAACATTGCATTTTTCCTATTTTTGAAAAAACTATTAACTTTATAGTGTTTACAACTCAACAAACTTGTTCGGAAATGCATGGTGTTCATTAAGGAGCTCATTTTCCATTTTTTGCGCAAATGTTCAAATGCACATGACAAGCCTATTTTTGTTTAGTTTTAAAATGTTATAGTTAGATTATAATTTTACTTGAAAGTTTAAATCAAATCTATTCTGCAAAATCGGCTTTCCAGAGCTTTTAACCATGTTATAGTTGTGTCCTTCTCATTTACCCTCTCGAAGTTGGATTTGAAGTGATTCATGTTTGATTAATCTTTAATCACTTATTTTTAAGACGCCATTTGCAGATCAACTCCCGTTTTCACCACCACCGGTACACGCCAACTACTCTGTATTTACTTCCTTCTCCTATTTTAATTTCTTAATCGATGATACTCACAGGATTCGGTAGTGTCGCGTAGTCATTTTTTTGTACAAATGAAAAAAAATATGCTACTCGCTAGTGTGATGTGCAGCTATCCATAGAAGAGCCGACAGCTCCACGGCTCTTTGTTGTTATGACGGTTACAGTGACATCAGGTCCCATTGGGCACCAAAGTTTTCTAATGTGGAACTTGCTTCTTTTGTTATGCCGTTTTAGATGAATATTACAATTTTAAATGTGCTAATTATAACATAATGATCCATGGGTGTCAGAGATTATAACTATAGAGCACACACAAGCACAAAAGGTCTTTAAACTTCCAAAATAAATGTGTTCCTTGCTCCTAAATCGTCCCTGTATTTTGAATGTAGTTTTCGATTACTACTCATGATGTAGGCAGAGGTTTTCCTATTTAGAACTTGCCTATTTCCTCTTTCGTATTTTTCGTCTTCACTTTTTACCATAAATTGATTTTTGTTTGTTCACATCTGGGGCTGTTTGGTTGGCTGCTTTTGCTCTGTTGTCTTCTGCACAACAACTCAACCAAATGTAAAAAGAATTGTGTCAACTGAAATATGAAACATATTCTCATGAGGAAAGTTGCACAGATGGGAAAATACAGGATTCCCATTTTAAAGTTCCATGGGTCATGTGCTGAAAGATGTGGAAAGCAGTTCCTAGTACTTCTTACTACTTCTTGACAAATTTTAATTATTATGTTGTTTAAGTATTCTATTGCCCCAGAATATTATAAATAGATTTCGGTCTTTGTAGTCATCAGTTAATTTCTTCATGGTTTATAGGTCCTATATTACACAAAATTTTGTGTTTTGAACTTTAAGCCATGTTATAACATTGTTACCTCCTCAAAAACAGACCTGGAGTTGTGTTTTGTTTCAGTCACACATGTTTGAGTAACACTTTATTATTAGTCTGTCTACATCTCCAAAGCTCAAAATGCTCTGTTGCACCTTGCGATGTCATGAAGTGGTAGTTTTCAAGTTAACAGCTCCTTTTACCTTTTGTGCAGTAAAGATTGGAAATTTAAGGGCTGAAATCATCCAAATGATTCTAGCGAAGTTGTATAGAGTTTACAAACACAGTGAAGCACTTCACAATTAGAGCAAATCTGCTCTAATTGGAGTGATGTACTTGATAATTTTGAGCAAAGTATTTCAAGTATTTGCAATTCATGATATAAAAATAAAAAGTTGAGAGAAAAGTAAGTCATTCAGGGATAAAGGAGTGGAGCCTCAGTTCCCTTCAAAGATCCATTGGAATGTGGATTGCAAAACTGAACGTGTTGGTATGTCTCTTACATTTTAGTTTAGTTTCATATCAGAGTGATACAGACCTCATTCTCTCCCTCTCTCATTTTTTGCAATCATCATTCAAAAAAGAGAAAAGTATTTTCTTGTCTTTATTGTTATAGTTTAGTGTGTATATTATGAGGAGTAATAGTTGTCTTATTTCTAGGTGAATGGCATAGACCTGCGAGGAGCCACTCATGAGCAGGCAGCAGCAGCTCTCAAAGGAGCGGGGCAGGTGGTCACCATCATCGCCCAGTACAGACCAGAGGGTGAGGAAACACACACAGACACACGCACACAGACACACGCACACAGAGACACGCACACAGAGACACACAAACAGAGAGATACACACAGACATGCACACAGACACAACACACAGAGACACGTACACACCCACAGACACACACACAGGCACACAAACAGAGTTACACACATGCTCACAGAGATACACAGACACACGCACTCACACACACAGATACACACACAAAGACAGACACACGCAGATATATCACACACACAGACACACACGTGTTCACACACAGAGACACACACACTACTGTCCTCCTTTACTAAAGAGGGACTCCAGGATGGAGCTTAAGAGTTTAAGTCACAGAAGTTAAGTTCAATGATAGTTAGTGTAACAGTGGCATGAAATGTTCCAGTGGAGCCACAGCCCACACACAGTAAGTCTGCAGTGAGTGACAGTGTGCTGCTGTGAACATGGAGACGATGAGACAGCTCTGACTGGTCACATGTCTCCTCTCATTAGGGCCAGCACAGGCACAAAAGCTGAGGGCTGTGCACGCTGGAGTCACGGTCAGGGATCTCACTGTCAAAGAGGTGCTAACCTCCCCATGTCCACTCACTCAAACTGAGTCACCACCAACTCAGGCTCGTTCAGGGTCACCTCAGAATCAACACAAAGCACAGAGCATGGAGTATAAACACAGTTTGAGAGATGTGAGATGTGAGGTTCTTTGTGATGCTATCAAAATAAGAGGCAGTTTGTATTGGCCCGCGTGTGCTCACGTATGCGTCTGACTGGCTCATTTCCCTGTGTCATGTCTCAGACTCTGGGCCCTGCTAACGTCTCTCTCTTCTCACCATCAGAACTTGCTCTTTGCTCTCCGCGGCGCGCTGCATCTCCAGCTCCAGGTTTGTGCCTGGCTCCTGTGGCTCTGAGCGTTCGCTCATTCACTTCAGGCTCTGAGAGCTCTGAGTGAATGCTGTCACAGACAGTGTCATGTCCCCTGTACCACATGACCACTGCACCTGCCCTCACTGCACCTGCCCTCACTGCACCTGCCCCCACTGCACCTGCCCCCATTGCACCTGCTCCACTGCACCAGCCCCCACTGCACCTGCCTGAGTCTACCCCTGTCCCTCTGCCCAGGCCGCGCCCCAAGTGTCTTTTCTTATGTTATGTTTAAAAAGCATGTTGTTTTCAGAAAATATTTAAATCACCAACTGTTTCCTTAAATGGTGTGTGTCTCCTACAGATGAATGAAAATAACTTTATAAATGATTTTAGTTTATTCCAAAAAGGGCGAAAGTGAATAGCCTGTTTATTTCCCTCACCTGTTTCAATTGTATTAGTAACATAAGCCCCATATAACATAACACATGTAAATTCTGAAGTGCTTGTACTGCATAGAACCGTGTTCTGTCTGGTCCACTGGTCTGCTCTAGACTCCGCCCCTCTGCTTCTTACGGCCACAGGGGAGAGAGAGGTGTTCCCTGCTCCTCTGCACTCAGCACACTCACACTATTGGACTATAGCAAACACAGAAATCCTTAGCTAAGCACACAGAGAGACAGGACACAGCCAGAGGAGAGGTCATAGCTCAACATGCAGGCAGGTATGTACGGACAATTTGAACAATGACAATGATGTTTTTAGTCTTTGTTAAAGCTTATATTTGCAGCTAAGGTATATTTTGAAAACTAAACCTGTTCATGTGCACTCTGTTGTATTTTGTTAAGGGACATGCAAGTTCACAAATTGCTAGCTTCATAGCATAATAGCCTAAATACAAAAATAAGGCTTTTTTTTTTTTGGCTGTAAAACTCTTTCTGATTGGTCGAGGACGGAGCTAATGACAACTGCGGTTGTAGCAGGGTCTGGAGGGTAGACTGAGACTGGACCAGTTTAGAAGCAGAGCAATCAGACTTATCAATGCTGTAACAAACCTGAACATATTGACACCATCTTACTGTGCTGTTTCTTCATAGTTATAAACATGAGCTCAACTCTAATCTGAATCTGAATCAAGAAGGCGATGTAAAAGTAGAGCCTGGATTCAAATGGGAAAAACTGCTGAATATGTTTTAAATTTAAGCTAGATTTAAAACTGCACAAACATGAACGACATATCAGGGGGTAAAACTAAGGCTCTTTCTCACTGATATTTTAATATTGTTAAATGCATCTTACAGTAAAAGGACAATGTTTTGTTTTGAATGTAGTTACTAGTGATGTGACATTGGTGAACAAGTCGGCTATTTTGAACGGCTCCTTAACGTGAACCGTTGGATCCGGATCAGATTTTTTAAAAGTCCTGAGTCTTTTTCTTTCCAATTTTTATCCTTGACACTGAACCAGCACAAGAATCAGAACAGAAGCAGAGCAGGAGACACGAATGAAAGATTTGTGCACAAAACAAACATGTTTTTATTTTATTTTTTTTATTATATTCCCTTCTATGTAGAAAGAAGGGCTTCACAATAAATTTAATCAAATCAAAATTGCAGTTTGAATTGGCATAAGAACAAAATATCCTGTATGTAATCTTGTTGTACCTCAAGTTGTACCAAAATACACACTTGAGCAGTTAAAGTAGTAGTTTGTAAAAAAAAAAAAAAAATACAGAGAGATTTCATTTTGAACTTGCCAGGCAGCAAGTTCAAGCCTAAGGAAATGACTTGATACTCAATTTTGATACCACAATTATAATAAAAACACACATATTAACATATAAAACTATTCAGGAAAGGTATTTTTTCAGTATCATTACTTGTGCATAAATGTGCATACTCATTATAGTAGCTATTAGTATCTGAGTATCAGTACTTTTGAGAACCCTAACTGACAGTATTCTAATATTTTAAGAATCTAACGGGGAAACAGGACTTGTTTATGCTATAATAGGCCTATATCATTTTTTTTATGTTTCATTTTAAGATGGGTAGACAGTTCAAACATGTCTATTTTCTTTCTAACAGGGAGATATTACCTGTTTTTGTCCCTCTTTCCTAGCATGCATTGGGCCTTACATTTGTTACTAAGGAAAAATGTTATCTATTTGTTTAACATTAACATGTGATCTTAATACAGTACTGACAAGATCCAGTTTTGTCCTGTTTATGCCTGTTCCTGTTTTTTTAATACTAGTCTCAGTTTTGATTTATATCTCGGCATGAATACTTTTAACAACAGAAAGGTCAAATATGTAATTTTTTTTCCAATAGGGAGACATAACCTGTTTTGTCCCGCCTTCCCAGCATGCATTTGGACCTTACATTTGTTACTACGGAAAAGGCTTGATACTCACATTCAGTACCACAATGATAACACTCCAGACACACTTTAGACAGTAGAATAACTTTTTCCAAACAAAATATAAGCTCTTTTCTTAATATTTGCATGTGGTCTTAAAACAGTTCTAAATCCTGTTCTAAAAAAGTTGTATTTTCTTCCTATTTAGGTGTTTTTTCCCCGATACTTGTTCTCGGTACTAGTTTCAGATTGGATTAATATCTGGGTATCAACACTTTTAACAACAGAACAATCAAATATGTAGAATATGTATTTTCTTTTTCCCGGCAAAGAGCCATTACCTGTTGTGTTGTACCTCCTTCCCGGCATGCATTTGGGCTTTACTTCAGTCCAGGTTGCCCCTGTTCATCCGTGTTAATCTTGTCTTGCAGAGTACGGGCGCTTCGAGGCCAAGATCCACGACCTGCGGGAACAGATGATGAACCACAGTATGAGCTCGGGGTCTGGATCGCTCAGGACCAATCAGAAGAGGTCGCTCTATGTGAGGTCAGGCCATTTTGGATTTTAACCTAGTTCCCAGTGTTCTGGCTAAATTCATTCTAGATGTAAATTTACACCTCACGTGATTCTAATTATGTCTAAAGTTAGAATAATGGGGTTCTGTTATCCTAATTGGAACTGAATGGAAAAAGCTTGTATATATGAGCTGTGTGAATCAGGGTGGGAGCTTTTTATAGTATCCCCGATGGACCACCCAATAACACTGTTCTGTGACCTCCAAACAAACGAAGGGCTTTTGCCGTCAGATATTGCAATTCACAGTACAAAAATACAACAGTTTTATTATTGGTAGTTTCCAGATTATAGAATGCGATGATGTCATACTCCAAGATGGGGTAAGGGCATAGACCGTATAAAGAAATGGACTGAGTGAGTGTGACGTCATCCACAGCGCTCGGCTCCAGTCAAAAGAAGCATCGAGGCTAAGAGTTATAGCGGCGAATTTGGAGCAAAGTTCCATGTTTGGAATTCCAACCGCAAGTATCATAGCAACCAAAGAGCCAATTCGGAGGGAGGCTGTTGAAGGTCTTTTGCCCCATCCCACCCGCACCGCTAGTTTAGCAGGGAGCGGGTGCTTAGCTAGCGGGAGTGACCTCAGGGAAGGAAGGCACCTGATTTGTCTGTTATTAATGTTCATATGTTGAGTTACTGACACAATAGCGAAATAAAAATACCAGGACCATGTAGAGCGGCTCAAGACGAACATTTTAAGACCAAAATGACAAGCCTGACAGCAGCAGTTACAGAGAGAGGGGCTACAGTTTTCAATAGAAAGTAAATTGGAGCCGGAAGTGTGCCTGTTTGGGACGTGGCAGCTAGCAGATTAGCTATGTCTATTTACATATACAGTCTATGGGCAAGAAACAGATTTTCTTATTGACTACATTGTACTTTGGCATAAAATATTCAAAAGGTAAATTCATAATTTGTTGAACCTGATCATTTATATTAGTGACCAGACTCAAGAACTCTATTTAATAGAATATTAAATAGAGAATATTAATTTCGCTCTCCCCATCTGTATTAAATATTATTGGCCTGTAGAATGCTGTGATGTCATCTGAAATAAGCAATTCAAATATTTATGAAGGGGACAGTATGTAAATGTAATAAACATGACCTACTGTGTCCGCAGATACAAGGTGAACATGTGCAAATTGTATTGAGAACAATTATAATGCTGATTTATTCTTAGCTACTAAAATGATAGAAATGATGGACCAGATGTTTGGTTTTTAAGATGATTATCCTTGGGTTGCCTGTTTCAATGTTGAAATCCAGTTGTTTTAAACCTAAAAGAACTCTCTCTAACCTGAATCCTCACTACCTAAACTCGTTGGTGGAAGAAGTACTCAATTGTGTTACTTGAGTAAAAGTACAGATACCAGAGCAAAGAAATACTCAAGTAAAATTATCACATGAGAAATCTACTGAAGTAAAAGTAAAAGTATCACATGAAAAAATCGACTTAAGTAAAAGTATTAAAGTATCTGTTTAAAAATGTACTTAAAGAGTAAAAAGTACTTTTTTTTTAATTATTATTTGCGCACATTTTGAGATCTAATAAAGCTTCAAATGCAGTACTTTACTACTTTTACTTTGTTATGTTCCACTATTACCTAAACTCCAGCACCTGCAGCCAATCATGAATCAATGTTATAGTGCTAGGCTTTAAATATGTTTAAATAGTTTTACTTAAGTTGAACTAAAATAGTTGTTGATAGGAGATATAATATGATTAATCTATTTAATTTCGTTACTTTTTTGTTTATTTGAATAGGGACAGGGAATAGGGACAACAGATATAGGTATCACAGTGTTATAGCCCAGGTGAATTCACAACACCATCCCCAGAAGGGCTTATAAACCTATTCAAAGGTCACTAAAAAGCAGTGGGGTTGGTTGTAGAAAAAGTATGTACTACTTAAAAATCTTACTACTCTTCCTCTATCCCTTTATCCACAGGGCCTTGTTTGACTATGAGAAGGCCAAAGACAGCGGCCTGCCCAGTCAGGGGCTCAGCTTCAGGTACGGAGACATCCTCCATGTGATCAACGCCTCTGATGACGAGTGGTGGCAGGCCCGACGCGTCACTCCCCACGGGGACAGTGAGGAGATGGGTGTCATCCCCAGCAAGAGGAGGTCAGTTTGAGACACACCTGAGCTCGAAGGGATGTATTATGTAAATAGACTTTTATGAGTTTATAGCCATGTGATAACAGTGTTCCCTCATCTTTAGTTTACTCAGAGCTGTATTTTTATCCTAATAACACTGTATTGTCCTGCATTTGAGGCTTGAGTGCTCAGAAAATGTTTTCACCTACCCCCTATCTCCCACTTCTCTGCTTACTTGCGATTATTAAAAATCTTCATACTCCGAGTTGTACATGTAGGGTTCAAATGTCACATAGCCATTTTTCAACAATTAAAATATGTAAATGAAAAGCCACTATAAAGAGGTGGTGCCAGTTCAGTTCTGCAAATCTGAACAAGAAGTCAATGGGTTTCTAGTATTTAAGGTCCTATATTACGCAATCATTATGTTGTAACCTCATCAAAAACAGACCTGGAGTTGTGTTTTGTTTCATTCACACGTTTGAGTAACGCTTTATTATTAGTCTGTCTACATCTCCAAAGCTCAAAACTCTCGGTTCCACCTTGTGATGTTATAAAGCGGTAGTTTTCAAGTTAACACTGAATTTTACTTTTAATCCCAGGGCTGAAAGCATCCAAATTAAACTCAAGAAGGTGTATGGTGTTTAAAAACACAGTGGAGCACTTCTTGTATTACCACATGTTATCACAAGGTGGAGCAGGGTTTGTGTGTTAAATGTGTGAATGAATGAAAACACAATCCCAGGTATGTTTGTGATGAGGAAACAACATTATAATACAGATCAGAAAACAGCATAATATGGACCCTTTTAACCCATTTTATAGCAATATTGCAAAAGGTTGATATGTGCTTTTGCTTGGCAGAGTGGAGAGGAAAGAGCGGGCACGACTAAAGACTGTGAAATTCAACGCCAAGCCGGGCTCATTCGATTCGAAAGGGGTAAGTGGCATCATGGGGGTCTAAAGTGCTTCTTAAACCAGCACACTAACGAGATGATACAGATCAGGCTTAATGAGAAAGAATTAATGTTGACACCAGAATCCGATGCCTGTGGTAAACTTCAAATCCATTTAGACTTGAGTCGTGATAGACATGAACTGACGCCATCATCACACCATCACATATAAACCCCATTTCCATTGATATGCATGTGTTACCATTACTTTCAAATGTATCTGTACTAGGCCTGTCATGATATCTATCCACTTATTGTTCAACATATGACAGTTGAAACTATATTTTTTGGGGTCAGTACTTATCATATGTACTTTTACTTTGCACTACTGGGAAATTTACGTTGTTATTTTTGGATATATGATAACATTTAAGCCGTAAAAGTTTGAATAAATAACTTCTATGGCTCATTACAAATGCAAACTAACAACTAGTGTTTCATTCTGCTCTTTATTTATTGCAGGTCATGATGTTTTACCAATATTGTAGATTTAGAATAGTTTTTGTGGTTTGAATCTGCTCTTGGGTTTTTGTGTCAATGGCATAAGTTAGTTTCAATATTAACATCTGTAGTTATAATCTGTAGTTAGTTCAGCGACATATCGTGACAGGGCTAAACGGTACCGTACCCTCATTTGGTTTTGTTTTTTTAGAATAAAGAATAAAATATCATAATTCTTCCACTGTTATTTTTTAAATCAGTTTAATTAGATCTCATCTCCTTTTTCTGCATGATTCTGCATGAACTTACTGCATGAAAACTCTTTGCTTTTACATTTTCTGCCAATGCTGTGACTGTGGGACGTCAAGAAGAGGAACTATTTTAATAAACATCAGGTCCATAAGGAAATAGGCAAACATGTTCGGCTCTAGTCAAATGAAGCTCATCAAGGCTAGAGCAGTTATGGGGCGAATTTGGCTCTTTAAACCATTTTACACCAATAAACCAAAAAAAATCATGATATATATAGATAGATAGACAGATAGATAGATAGATAGATAGATAGATAGATAGATAGATAGATAGATAGATAGATAGATAGGAAATTTAGACTCCTTGGCGTCCTACAGTGGGCACTGGGAGGTTTTGTCTGCATGACCGTGATATACCTGTTTGCTCCATGCTTTCTCTCCCTTCACAGTCACTCAATGATAAACGTAAAAAGAATTTCATCTTCACACGAAAATTCCCTTTCTACAAGAACAAGGAGAGTGATCAGGATGGGAGTGATTCCGACAGTAAGTAAGCAGCAGAAGCAGGCACCGCACACACACAGGGCAGACCAGGGAAGACAACACACTCTTTATATACTACTACTCTTCTATTTCCGTTCGTTTTTTGTTTTTGTTTTCTTCCTGTTTCTGGGATCTCCGCCATCGTAAGTGAGTGTAAAATGAGTTGTCAACAGGAGGGGAGCCAAACTGAAGCTGTTCAGTCTGTGTTGTACGTTCCCATATGGCTGTACTCAATGAGGTATGAATAAAGACAACAGAGAGTGACGCCGCGGGAGCCTATAGTAAAATTTAGCACAAGTCTATTCAAGAAACTAAAATAGAGCTGGACTTTTGAATTATGATTTTCTCTTTGCTACTTTGATAACTTTGTATTTGGACTTAATCTAATGCCTACGTGCTACCAGACTGATATGAACCAATCTTGAAAAGAAAAATCATTATATTTTAATTAATTCGTAATTAATTTAGAAATAGGCCTCAAGTAAACTTAAGTAATTATGAATAGTCAGGTCCATAAGGCCCCTCCCCGAACCGCCACCTTAACGTGGTGGAGGGGTTTGAGCACCCGAATGATCCTGGGAGCTATGTTGTCGGGGGCTTCATGCCCCTGGTAGGGTCACCCATGGCAAACAGGTCCTCGGAGACGGGTCTGACTAAGAGCGGTTCAGAAGCCCTTCATGAAGAAAAATACAACAAGGCAGTTTACGTCGCCCGGACTGGCGTTACCGGGGCCCCACCCTGGAGCCAGGCCTGGGGTGGGTGCTCGGCAGCGAGCGCCTGGTGGCCGGGCCTTTCCCCACGGGGCCCGGTCGGGCCCAGCCCGAAGAAACGACGTGGGGCCGTCCTCCCGTGGACCCACGACCTGCGGGAGGAGCCATGAGGGGCGGGTGCGGAGAGATCCGGGTAGCAGTCGAAGGCGGGGACCTCGACGACCGGATCTCCGGACATGGAGACTAGCTCTGGGGACATGGAATGTCACCTCGCTGGGGGGGAAGGAGCCTGAGCTTGTGCGGGAGGTTGAGCGTTACCGGCTAGATATAGTCGGCCTCACCTCCACGCACAGCTTGGGCTCTGGAACCCATCTTCTTGAGAGGGGTTGGACTCTCCATTTCTCTGGCGTTGCCCGCGGGGAGCGGCGGCGAGCTGGTGTGGGCTTGCTCATTGCCCCACAGCTCAGCCACTGCGTGTTGGGGTTCACTCCGGTGAACGAGAGGGTCGCGTCCCTGCGCCTTCGGGTCGGGGACAGGTCTCTCACTGTTGTTTCGGCCTACGGGCCAAACAGCAGTGCAGAGTACCCGGCCTTCTTGGAGTCCCTGGGAGGGGTACTAGACAGTGCACCAACCGGGGACTCCGTTGTTCTCCTGGGGGACTTCAACGCCCATGTGGGTAACGACAGTGACACTTGGAGGGGCGTGATTGGGAGGAACGGCCTCCCCGATCTGAACCCGAGCGGTGTTTTGTTATTGGACTTCTGTGCTAGTCACAGCTTGTCCATAACAAACACCATGTTCGAGCACAAGGGTGTCCATCGGTGCACATGGCACCAGGACACTCTAGGTCGGAGGTCGATGATCGACTTTGTTGTCGTGTCATCTGACCTCCGACCGCGTGTCTTGGACACTCGGGTGAAGAGAGGGGCTGAGCTGTCAACTGATCACCACCTGGTGGTGAGTTGGATCCGCTGGCGGAGGAGGAAGCCGGACAGACCTGGCAGGCCCAAGCGTATTGTGAGGGTCTGCTGGGAACGTCTGGCGGAGCCCTCGGTCAGGGGGGTCTTCAACTCCCGCCTCCGGGAGAGCTTCTCCCTGATCCCGGGGGAGGTTGGAGACATGGACTCCGAGTGGGCCATGTTCTCCACCTCTATTGTTGATGCGGCTGCTCGTAGCTGTGGTCGTAAGGTCTGTGGTGCTTGTCGCGGCGGCAATCCCCGAACCCGGTGGTGGACACCGGAAGTAAGGGATGCCGTCAAGCTGAAGAAGGAGTCCTATCGAGCCTTGTTGGCTCGTGGGACTCCTGAGGCAGCTGATGAGTACCGGCAGGCCAAGCGTGCCGCGGCTCGGGCAGTCACAGAGGCAAAAACTCGGGGTTGGGAGGAGTTCGGGGAGGCCATCGAGGAGGACTATCGGACGGCCTCAAAGAGATTCTGGCAAACCGTCCGACGCCTCAGGAGGGGAAAGCAGTGCTTCACCAACACTGTTTACAGTGCGGGTGGAGAGCTGCTGACCTCGACTGGGGATGTTGTCGGGCGGTGGAAGGAATACTTTGAGGATCTCCTCAATCCCACTGTCACGTCTTCCGAGGAGGAAGCAGAAACTGGGGACCCAGAGGCGGACTCGTCCATCACCCTGGCTGAAGTCACTGAGGTGGTTGGCAAGCTCCTCGGTGGCAAGGCTCCGGGGGTGGATGAGATCCGTCCTGAGTACCTCAAGTCTCTGGATGTTGTGGGACTGTCTTGGCTGACACGTCTCTGCAACATCGCGTGGCGGTCGGGGACAGTACCTGTGGAATGGCAGACCGGGGTGGTGGTCCCTCTGTATAAAAAGGGGGACCGGAGGGTGTGTTCCAATTACAGGGGAATCACACTCCTCAGCCTTCCCGGTAAGGTCTATTCCAGGGTGCTGGAGAGGAGAATCCGACCGATAGTCGAACCTCGGATTCAGGAGGAGCAGTGTGGTTTTCGTCCTGGTCGTGGAACACTGGACCAGCTCTATACTCTCCATCGGGTCCTCGAGGGCTCATGGGAGTATGCCCAACCAGTCCACATGTGTTTTGTGGATCTGGAGAAGGCATTCGACCGTGTCCCTCGTGGTGTCCTTTGGGGGGTGCTCTGGGAGTATGGGGTCCGGGGCTCTTTGCTAAGGGCTGTCCGGTCCCTGTATGACCGGAGCAGGAGCTGTGTTCGCATTGCCGGCAGTAAGTCAGACCTGTTCCCAGTGCATGTTGGACTCCGCCAGGGCTGCCCTTTGTCACCGGTTCTGTTCATTATATTTATGGACAGAATTTCTAGGCGCAGTCAGGGGCCGGAGGGGGCCTGGTTTGGGAACCACAGGATTTCATCTCTGCTGTTTGCAGATGATGTTGTCCTGATGGCTTCTTCGAGCCAGGACCTGCAGCAGGCACTGGGGCGGTTTGCAGCCGAGTGTGAAGCGGCTGGGATGAGAATCAGCTCCTCCAAATCCGAGGCCATGGTTCTCGACCGGAAAAAGGTGGTTTGCTCTCTCCGGGTGGGTGGTGAGTCTCTGCCCCAAGTGGAGGAGTTCAAGTATCTCGGGGTCTTGTTCACGAGTGAGGGAAGGATGGAGCGTGAGATTGACAGGCGGATCGGTGCAGCGTCTGCAGTGATGCGGTCGCTGTATCGGTCCGTTGTGGTAAAGAAGGAGCTGAGCCGGAAGGCGAAGCTCTCGATTTACCGGTCAATCTACGTTCCTACCCTCACCTATGGTCATGAGCTTTGGGTAATGACCGAAAGGACAAGATCGCGGATACAAGCGGCTGAAATGGGCTTCCTCCGCAGAGTGGCCGGGCGCACCCTTAGGGATAGGGTGAGGAGCTCGGTCACACGGGAGGAGCTCGGAGTAGAGCCGCTGCTCCTACACGTTGAGAGGAACCAGCTGAGGTGGCTCGGGCATCTGCTCAGGATGCCTCCTGGACGCCTCCCTAGGGAGGTGTTCTGGGCATGTCCCACCGGGAGGAGGCCCCGGGGAAGACCCAGGACACGCTGGAGGGACTATGTCTCTCGGCTGGCCTGGGAACGCCTTGGGGTCCCACCGGAGGAGCTGGAGGACGTGTCCGGGGTGAGGGAAGTCTGGGAGTCCCTGCTTAGACTGCTGCCCCCGCGACCCGGTCCCGGATAAGCGGAAGAAAATGGATGGATGGATGGAAGGTCCATAAGGTGCACACAAATGTAATTCTGCATTCGAATATAAGTGCAGTGTTTTAGCTTCATTTTCATAGGACTTAGACTTTTGATTGGTTCACAGGGGAAATTACTTGGACACAGTATCAGTATATTACATATATTATAAATAGGATGGATAATATTATTTAAAAAATAAGCAGTACTATTAATAGAGTAGTACTAAAAGCAGTGGTGGAAGGTAACAAAGTAAAAGTAATAAAGTACTGTAACTAAGTACAATTTTTAGGGATCTGTACTTACCTTGAGTACATTTTACAGTGGATACTTTTTTTTCCTCTACATTTTTGAACAGGACTGAAAAGTAAAAAGTGCTTTTCATATGATCTGAGGGGTTATTTTTACCATGTATGTGGTAATATCCTGAAAGTTTTTGAGTATAAGCTTTGGCTTTGAACAAACAAAAATATATACACAAAATTAATAAGAAAAAAATAAGAAATTGATTTGTATTGTTACTGTGACCAAAATATGTCTCATTTTATTCAGTATCTTTACATTTAACACTATAAACACTTGTGTGAAATATGTTTACTTTTTACTCTGAAATTATATTTTTAATTGGATACTTAAATACTTCCACTTAAGTAGATTTTTTCATGTGATATTTTTACTTGAGTAACCTTTTGTCTCTGTATTTTTACTTGAGTAAACATCTTGAGTACTTCCTATACCACTGATTAGCAGCAAAAACAGCAAGAGAATTATGTGAAATAAGGCATAATTACACAGACAAGGCATGTTTATTTGTATAGCGCAGTCGGTATGCAAAGTAATTCAAAGTGCTTTACACAATAAGAAAGACATTCAAATCAAATTTTTACAAGTAGAACTTGAAAATATAGTAAATATAAAATATATCAAGGCTGTATCTAAAAGGCGGTGGCGTCATGAGAATTCTCTTTATTATTAGGACCACAAATACACCAGACATCACATGAGTTCCTATTAGAATTACGCTCTTCCCCCATTCAGAAGATGGCAGCCACTATCGCCACAGTGACTGCACCCACAATCTCTCTGGTCTTTATTATACCACATTGCACTGCTGATAGTGCACAGCCCAGTTTCAACCTGCTGCATATGGCTCCCCCTAGTGGCCGCTCAGTATCAGGACACTCCGATGGCACGTATCTGTAGGTCTTTCTAACTCTTCCTCTTCCTTCTGCCTGTGTTGCGTCTGTTCTTCTCTTCTTCTTTTCTGTGGATCATTAGGACATCCTGGGATTAGGTGATGATGGGTATGGGACAAAGACCTTCAGTAAGTTGTTTGAGGAATGAGTCTTGTTCAAAATAAAGGTCTCGTCTCTGCAGTTTCAGTTTTAAATCTGTTCTTGCGATGCTGCATGCTTATTTCTGCCTTTTTTATGTTTTGTGATGTAAAACCTAATATGGTGCATGCTCCTACTATTCATAATATTGTATTTTTAGAACACAAAACACAAAATGTAGGAATACCGAATGAATATAGTTGGACTATGTAACTTTTTTGGAGGAGAGTTTACTACCTGCTTGTTTCCATGGAGATGTTATAGCTTTGCCTGGAATGGTTAAACATATTTATTAAACTTACCTATCTCCATGGAGACAAGCAGATAGTGCCATCAGGCCGAGTTACAGGTCAGCTCTGTGGAGAAGGGAATCCGCTCACAAGTGGAACGCATGTTTTTCAAGATGTCTTTGAGAAATAAAAACACCTGTGTGAATACATACAGTTAATGTCTTACTTTGGGACATTCCACACAAAATATAACTCCACAGAAACAAGCTAAGTGGCATGGTAAATGGTGACATATTTATATAGTACTTTTCCACGTTCAAGACACTCAAAGAGTTTTACGTCAAGGAACCACTCATGCATTCACACAGCTGTGTATGCAGACAGGTGAGGTGGGTTTAGTGTCTTGCCCAAGGACACAATAACAGCATTCATTTATAGGAGCTGGAATCATACCATCAACCTGTGGATCTGACTGCTCAATCAATGACCTTTATGTCGGGTGTGGGATTCAAACAGCCAACTTTTCGATCAGTGTACAAACACTTTACCAACTGAGCTGCTGTCGTATGCAGACCCTCCACCAGAAAAGTTACATAGTGCACCTTTTATATATGCTAGCAATTTGAAAACACACTGGTAATCACAATGCAATCATACTGAAACACTTTTTTTCTGAAATGGTTACTTTTCACATAAACAATCATTTGACATAGACTATCATAAGTACACAGTGTACATGTGCTGCCCTGCATGTGGTCTGATAAATGCATGGTCTTCATGTTATTTTGTGAGCATTATTTACATTTACTCATTTTGTCCATGATGTTCTATATTATGCAGGAAGTCAAGAGGACGTCATTCTCTCGTACGAACCCGTCATGAGGCAAGAAAGTAAGCTCAGTTTCTATTTACATTTTAAACAGTTGAATTGTTCAGTGTAGAGCTGCGACCATTTTAGCAGTCGATGAGTCAGCATATATTTTTTGATGAGTCTGCAAGTTTAGTGATTATTTCTACTGCACAATGAGATTTTAAACACAATAAACTCTGAAAAAATGACTAATAGCATCTGGATAGGCAATATTTATGTATATTATGGATATAGCGCTTTTCCACCTTCAGGACACTCAAAGTACTTCACATCAAGGAAGCACTCACCCATTCACACACACATTCATACACACATTCATACACACATTCATACACACATTCATACACACATTCATACACAGACACTGGGGGTGAGGTGGGTTAAGTGTCTTGCAAAGGACACAACGACAGTATTCATCTGTGAGAGCCAGAATCGCACCGCCAACCTGTGGATCAGTGGACAAATGCTCTACTGACTGAGCTACAATGATTTTTCAGCTAGTCACGATTACTCCAATTAAATGTTAAACGCCCCAGTTCACTCTGCATTAATTTGAATGACAAAAAGATTCTGAGTTAGCCATCTTAAAAATCAAACCCATCTTTTTTAACAAGTATTAATCATATAAGGACAAAGTGAAACGTTTATGCACAATATTAATTTTGTATATTTTTTGCAGTTAGTTATGCCCGACCTGTGATCATCCTGGGGCCGATGAAGGACCGAATCAACGATGACCTCATTTCAGAGTTTCCAGAAAAGTTTGGTTCCTGCGTTCCACGTGAGTATCCCCCACATCCCAGTGCACTGTGTGTGTGTGGACACTGTGTGATGGGTGTCGCCTTTTGTGAAGTGGTAATTTAACTTTCTTTTGCCAAAATGTCTGTTACCTTTGTTATCATTAAAGCAACACTGTGTAAGTTTTCCGGCAGTGGCATGACAACCAAAGTTTAAACTATACCTAATATCTATGTATCTTCTATAGATTAGTTTATAAGTTTTATGCCATATTGGAAAAGTTACACAGTGAGGTTTTAAGTGCTAACCTGCTATGTTTTATCCTTAGATTTAAACCCATTTATTTCTATTGCTTATTTAATTATGTTCATTGTTGTCTTTTTTATATTTTTGCATGCTTTAATGTCTACGTCTTTACCTTTAAAACCATGTGTAGCTGCTAACAGTTCAGGGCAGCAAGGTGAGTGGAATTAACTGTATCAAAACAATTATATGTTCTATTAAAGATATAAACCGAGAGTAACGGTTCAACAGAAATTAAATCATGCTTCAGATTAGGGCCTCTAGTTTTAGATCACAAACATTAATGGGATTCTTGTATTAGTTTATCAGCTCATATTTCAGTCTCTCTCATGTTACTGCTCCTGGACTTGTTTACGATGTGAACTTCAAATAGAATCTTACTTTTTAAACATAATTTGTAGTTGTTTATTTTTTCCAAAATCGTACAGCCCTACTTCTATAGTTCAGACATTATTTCACCGTAATGCATTAGTTTAGTTTTGCTTCTGTATAAATACATTTACTTCTAATTCCTATTTGAGATGTTTTTTCACATTGGTTAGATGGTAAGATTTACAGTTAAGCAAATTCATTTGAACTCACTGTCATATATCGTCCAGCTATTTTAAAGGGCCCATATGATGCTATTTTTTGCTGTTATAATGTTGTTTCCTCATCACAAACAGACCAAGAGTTGTGTTTTGTTTCATTCACACATGTTTAACACACAAACTCTGCATATTTACACAACTCTGATTTCTTTTCTCAAGCAGAAAACACTGTTTTCTACCGTGTGATGTCATGTGATAAAACAGGAAGTGCTTCACTGTGTTTTTAAACTCCATACACCTTCACTAAAATCATTTGGATGATTTCACCCTTGAATTGCCAATCTCTACTGAACTGAAGGTAGAAGGAGCTGTTCACTTAAAACTACCTCTTCATGACATCACTAGGTGAAACAGAGCATTTTGAGCTTTGGAGCTGTAGACAGACTAATAATGCAGTGGTACTCATGTGTGAATGAAACAAAACACAAATGAGGTGGTAACAACAATATAACATGGCTTAAAGCTCACAAAAATCCATTTTGTAGAATATAGAACATTTAATGAAATCATTCTGATCGTTCACAGATACAACACGACCGAAGCGGGATTACGAAGTGGACGGGCGCGACTACCACTTTGTGATGTCACGGGAGCAGATGGAGAAGGACATCCAAGAGCACAAGTTCATCGAGGCGGGACAGTACAACGACAATCTGTACGGCACCAGTGTCCAGTCGGTCAGATACGTGGCTGAGAGGGTGAGACGCTGCGCCTCATGTCCACAGTGTTAGGATGAATTCATTGTGGGAGACTGGTGTGGTTTTATGTCTCAAACTGACCAATCAGATATACAACACTAGAGGTAGTAACCATGGATATGATTTACTTGACATTTGCAGTGGCCATCGTATGACTAATATGACTTGTGTCTGACTAATTTGAGACATAGAGGTGTCTGGCTCGAGCTAGCTAGCAACACGCTGTCTCAAAGTTGATGCTAACCTTTATAAAATATAAAATAAACTACTATTTTCTAATTTATTAAAATAAAGACTTCCTGGTTGTTTTTAAAATGTAGAATACTTCAGTTTGCAGTGTTGTTTTAATATTTATTACCTCAAAATTAGCATTAACATTAGCATTGCAACACAAACATGTCTGTTTCTAAACATGTCCTCTGGTGGAGTATTGATTTTATTTGTGTGGGGTTAAACATGTTGTCAGTCCACTCCCTCTCCACTGCCTGATTTTTAAATATTTATTCATTTTATCGTGACTCAAAATACCTCATAGAGATACAATTGGACAGGAAGTAGTAACGCTAACAGTGAGGATGCTGGGTGCTGTTGTGCACAGAGCTATTCCTACTGTCAAAATTCAAGTATTATAAGTACACATGTCATCATATAAGTATAATTTGTGTTAAAGTACATCTGTCATTAAACTGAAAAACTATTTGAAAAATTATTTGTCCAGCCTATGAAACCTAAAAATTAGGAATTTGCTTTCACCCAAAAATGTAAGATAAGTGTGTATACTAATTTTTGTAATAATAATGATAATGATAATAATAATAATTATACGTAACACTTATAGCACTTTTCATGATGCTCAAAGACACTTCACATGAATGAAACAAACAGTTTTTACAGTTATTGGAAGGTTATTAGAACAGGTGAATTTACAAATGATGTAAAAAAATATAAATATATCGTGAACTTAAACTTGGCTCTGATATCACACACATGTATATGAGTGATTATCGTCTGCCTAAATTCTCTTGATTTTTTTACATTTCTGTGATATTCTGAGGCTAATCACAGTTTCTCCATAGAAATCTCACTATGTTCAACTTCACCTTTTCCTCCATTCCAGACTTTAGAATGTTTTTATTAACAAACTTTTCTGTTCACTTTCTGTTTCAGGGTAAACACTGTATTCTTGACGTGTCTGGAAACGCCATCAAGCGGCTCCAAGTAGCACAACTGTATCCTGTGGCCATCTTCATCAAACCCCGATCTGTAGATTCATTAATGTAAGGATCGCTCACTCATTTTATCTTATTTTAATCTTTTTAAAAGCTTTAAAGCAGTGTTGGGTGTAACCACAGACTGAATATATACATGGACATAGCTAGCCCACTATCAGCCGCGTTCAAAACAGGAAGTGAGCATGGGCGTGATTCAGCTCCATCAACTCCCTCTCTCTATAACTGCTGCTGTGAGGCTTGTCATTTTGGTCTAAAATGTTCATGTTTTTAGGGCGGGAAGGGGCGTTCAACAACCTCACTCCTGATTGGGTCTTTGGTTGCTATGACACACTTAGATTTCCAAATATTAATCTCCAAAATCACCCCTATAACCGCTAACCTTGATGAGCTTCATTTGGCTGGAGTCGAACACTATGGGTGACATCATACTCACGTAGTCCACTTCTACATACAGCTTATGATAACACGGTACTGTGAAAATACTTGTAATTAAACTACAGTTACTTGCAAAATACTTACTACAACATGAATGCTTGAGAAGAGAGTGTAACCTTTCTCTGCAAGCATACGTCTTGATACAGATGAAACAAAAAGCACATTAGTTGGCTAGAAGGCTATTAGAAGGCTAATGCCATACTCTGGAATATTTCAACTAACCCATAGACATGACTTTTACTGTTAGATCACTACCTCAGACAGAGATAAGCTGTTTTGTTTCAGCCTTGTGGAGATGTTACCCATTTCTGTTGTTGTTGTTGTTGTTGTTATGCCATTCAGAACAATAGCATCTAAATTTAATGAAATACTTTCAATCTAATAACAGAAGTACAATGTTTTTCAAAGGGACATGAATAAGAGACTGACGGAGGAACAAGCCAAGAAGACATTTGACCGAGCACTGAAGTTGGAACAGGAGTTTGGAGAATTCTTCACAGGTATTTTTAATCAAAGCTGTGTGTGAGAGCAGTGTGGGGTCACATATGAGCGCACACACAGACACAGTCAGACACACAAACTCACACATATACAGACACAGGCAGACACACAAACACACACATAAACAGACACAGGCAGACACACAAACACACACGGAGACACAGATTCACACACGCACAGACACAGAGACACACACAGAGACATGCATGCACACACACACACACATAGAAAGAGATTCACACACTCACAAACACAGAGACACACACAGAGACATGCATGCACACACACACACACATAGAAAGAGATTCACACACTCACAAACACAGAGACACACACAGACACACACCCATACACACAAAAGCACACAGACACACACACACAGACCCAAGCATCTGCTCTGGTCATTGATTAAACAGCCCCGCTGATCTGACGCCTGGACACAACAGAAGCTGAGGTGATATTAAAGGCAAATGAAAACTGAAAAAAAAAAAAACGCCACAGGAAAGACTTTAATTTTAGTTCAGGTAGACGGGCAGCTGGGTAGATTCACCCCCTAAAAGTTAAATTGTGTTAATGGGTCATGTTGTTTCTTCATTTACCACATATTAGTGAATAGTAATGTGCATGAACTTGTATGATTCTATATATTTTAACTGGACAAAAACGTATGACTTTAGTTTTATTTTCATTTTAAACTGAACACAGCAGCCCAAACTTAGTCCTTACTTTCCTAATGTGTTTTTAGCATCCTATTTTTTCCCCTGTAGAGTTTATACTATAAGTGCGTTTCACATCTGTCATGGTAACACTAATAACAACCAGCATGCTAATAGTGCACCAGCAGTACTTCCTGGTTCGTGGACGATAAAAATGCTTTAGAATTAATTATATGCAGACAGCAGCGGTCAGTGGAAAGTAACGAAGTACAAGTAGTAAAGTACTGTACTTAAGTAGATTTTTTTAGGTATCTGTAGTTAAATACATTTTACAGTGGATATGTTTTACTTTTACTTCACTTCATTTGAGAGCAGGTATCTGTACCCTGTTTATATGAAGATAAATAAATAAGCTGTAACTATTTTTTCCATCTGCACATAACCTCTTCCTCTTGTTCTTCACAGCGCTGGTGCAAGGCGACACTTTAGAAGAAATTTATAACCAGTGTAAACAGGTCATAGAGGAAAACGCAGGACCTTTCATCTGGATCCCCTCAAAGGAGAAGCTATAGCCCTGCACCACTGGACTCTGCTAGACCCTAGTAACACGCTGTAACATACGAAACTGTGCAAATAGGCTTCAAACACCTCTGTGAATATCTTCATTTTTGTATTTAATTTAATCTTTTCTTTGTTTTTGCTTCATCGTCGTTTTTTTTCACATGCAACATGAATGTCCCAGAATGTACACCACAAAGTGTTTTAGGGTTTTAGGTACATTTGTATGAATATCTGTTGCTTTTTATTTTTTATTTTTTGAATTGAAAATCGTCACACGTTTGCTCTACCTGTGTTCAACCACAAGGGGGCAGCAGACACGTGGACTTTTTGCACAGTGACAAAAAGTTGCGTGTGGCATTTGTGCTTCTCCTGCTGGTTATGTTATTTTATTGTTTACATTATGATTTCTCCCCGTTTCTGTATTTACTGGAATGTGTATGTGTGAATATATATTTAAGTTATGTACAAAATATGTTTTTACTTGTATTTTAGGAAGAAATGGGTCATCTAGCTGTTGCAAAGACAATTTATTATTATTATTATTATTATTATTAAGTAAAGGGAGAGATATAAAAGATGTAATGTTTTATTTTGTTAAGCTAAAAGGCTCAAAAGCACAGATGTATTTATTATTGAGAGGAGAGCTTTGGTTCAAATGTTATTTCCAAAGCTTCTGTTATTTAAGTGAAGGTCATTTGGTTTGGTTTGAGAGTTCATTTTGGAGGTGTAGATATTCAATTTTTACAGGGAAACTTTGTCTTTTACTACACAGAAAAAAAAATACACTTTGGAACATAGCCTAAGTAGCACTTTCTCACTATTTGTAAAAATCTCTATAGCAGAAACTGAAATATGACATGTAAAAAAGAGTTATAAAACAAACCAAAAGAGGATAGTTTCAGAGCAGTTTGTCTGTTTTCCTTGGTGATATCAGGTTAAAGGCGCACTGTGTAACTTTTCTGCTACCTGCTTGTCTCCATGGATGCTCCTGTTTTTACAAGTTCCACATAGAGTTGTGTAAAGTATCGAAAATTAGATGCTAATCATTAGTAAAACTGGAATTAAAACTAGATACTCATTTGCGCAGGTATTGATACTAAAAAGTCTCATTCACAGGACAGAAATGGACCTTTCCTGAATAATTTAGAATGATCTAGAGCTGAATCAGAAGTATAAAACCACGACTAGTGTACGCACATGGACCACTGTGGAACCCACCTGGACGACTGAAGGATTACACAGATATAAGGTACAGGTAAACAATAACATCTCCATGGAGACAGACAGGTATTAGACCCTCTACATGGTGCACCTTTAAGATGAATTGATCAAAATAATTTAAACATTTAGCCAAAGACAGTTTTGAAGCGTAAATTTATGTTTAATACGTGACATAATTTGGTCAAATCACTTGTAATGCTTTGGTTCATTTATTTAAATCTCCAATATTACACAAAGTTGACTCTTGTGCGGTTTAAGCCATGTTATAATGTTGTTACCTCCTCAAAAACATACCTGGAGTTGTGTTTTGTTTCATTCACACATGTTCAAAATGCTCTTTTCCACCTTGTGATGTCATAAAGAGGTAGTTTTCAAGTTAACAGCTCCTTTTACCTTTTGTTTAGTACAGATTGACAATTCCAGGGCTGAAATTATCCAAATGATTCTAGTGAAGGTGTGTGGAGTTTAAAAACACAATGGAGCACTTCCTGTATTACTACATGACATCACAAGATGGAACAGAGTGTTTACTGTGTGAATGAAACAAAACACAACTCCAGGTCTGTTTGTGATGAAGAAACAACATTATAACATAGATCAGAAAACTGTGTAATATGGGGCCTATAAATCACATTATTCACGAGTCTAAAATCCTCTGTCTGGGGTTGTCTCTTGTGTATTCTCATTTGGTTTTGTCTATCCAACTGGAATCGGTTAGTTCACATGTTTCTGCTCCTGTGAATCTCTGTCATAGTTTAATTTAAAAAGGTTTGGCTTGGCACAATACTTACACAATACAATGTTTCTTCTTGTTGTTGTTTTTAAACCAAGGACAACAGAAACCTGAATCGTACTCATACAGCTGCACTGGCTACATAAAAAAGTATTCGATTTTTTGAGAAGAGATAATAGTTATATTTCACCGAGCACGAAAATATTTATAACCCTGATTTATGTTTAACTCACCAGAGGCTTGCCTTGACTGAAAGGGCAAATTACAAAACGTTGCTTTGTACAAAAAAAAGGTATAAAAATGATATAAAAATCCTTAAAAGCACTTGGAATGACTAATGCATTAATCATTTCCTCTTTCTGTTAAAGCTGCACTATGTAACCTTTCTAGTGAAGGGAGGGGGAGTTTTGCTGTACATGCTTGTCGCCATGGAGATGCGTTTTATGACGTTGTCTGTACTGTCGGAACTGAAGAAGCGGCTTGGATGAGCAGCGAAACGTCTTCACTCCTACAACTTTTCGTCCAGATTTGAATTTTTCTTTTACTTTGTCTGTAAAGTTCCACAGTATGGCATTAAACTTATCTAGACTTGCGTGTATTTGATTATTTTTATTGTTAACAAACGCCACATACATTCTTGCTGGGAGTAGGATTAGTTTAGTAATAAATGGAAAAGTTTTAGGTCATACTGTGGACGAAATCGCCATGGAGACAAGCAAATGGTTTTACTCTCCACCAGAAAAGTTGCATAGTGTGCCTTTAAGCAGCAACGCAAGCTCCCTCCAAACACTTGTGTATTTCTGGCTTATTTTATATTGATAGCATGTGACACTGTTCAGTAGTGAATACAAAAATATAATGTTACTTTAATCAGTGGGATTTTTCAAAGTGCACTTACTCATCGTTTTGGTAAATACAATAGACACTGTACGATAGGACTTTATAAGATATAGAACAGATCAGTGACATGTGTGACGAGCATCCAGAGAGAGGCGGGCTGGGTTTGGACCACATACTGTACTAAGCACTTAAAGCACCACCACCGAGGCGAGACGCTGCAGGTGAACTCAAGACCATCTTACATTTTGAGTTATCTGTATATTGATATTTGAGTTACTAATTGAGTACCTGTATGTGCAATTTTATCATTTTTTTCATAAATAAATAAGGCGTTTTATGTGTAAAAATGGGCAAATTTGACCATATTTGGGGCATGGATCAAGCCAGGTTTCAGTGTATTGCAGATTGGCTTGTGGTTATCCTAAGCTATCTAACTAGTAAGCTCTCTTAATGAAAACTGGCCTAAAAATTCAAATTTCACTTCATTTTTTGGAGTTTAAACTTTAAGAAATCTAGGAATGCGATATCAGCAAATGCTTCTGTACAAAAAGTCATCAAAAATCTTTTTAAGAACAAGATTATAAAGTTTGGGGTATGTGTTAAGGGCCTAATATTTATACCCCATGCATAGACTGTATATATAAATGGACATAGCTATCCTGCTAGCTGCCACGTTCCAAATAAGTAGTGGTCATGGATGCACTTCTGGCTCCATTGACTCTGGCTCCAATTCACTTTAAATTGGAAAATTGTCACCCCTCTTTCCATAACTGCTGCTGTTGGACTTTTCATTTTGATATTAAACTGCTCTATATGATCCTGTTTTTTTTTTTTTTTTCGCTATTGTGTCCATAAATCAAGATATGAACATTAATAACAGACAAATCAGGCTCCTTCTTTCTCCGAGGTAGCTCTCACTAGCGTTGATAAGTCCCCCTTGCAGCTAAACCAGCGGTGCAGGCGAGAAGGGGCGTTACCTTCAACAGCTTTGCCTCAGATTGGCTCTTTGGTTGCTATGATACTTGCAGTCGGAATCCCAAATATGGAACTCGTCTCCAAATTGGCCCCTATATCTGCAAGTCTCGATGAGCTTCATTTGACTGGAGCTGAACGTTATGGGTGACACTCACTTAGTCCACTCCTTTATACAGTCTATGCTGCTTTGTTTTCATATTAAAGTTTACAGTTAAAGTTGAAAGAGCAAACTGACCAAAAACAAACATTTTAAATAGTTTGTTTTGCCTGCTGAGTCTCGCCTGAAGTGTATATGATTCTATGTGGTCTTGTATGACTGTAGTGTTGGCTAGTTGTGGCTAATAGCATCAAACCGAGTGCACGATGCGTAGGTAGACACGGCTTACATTCTTTGCAACGTGTTTCAAAAATCTCTACTCGTTCTTTTGCAAACGCTCTAAACCGTGTTGGTCACCACTTGCCTTAACAAAGTAGGTTTACTGTTTATCACATGGAGGCTTCTACATGTACTTTTCATTTACAGAGTAGTTATTTATTTCCCCTTAGCTCCTAAACTGCAGTTAACAATGGCTGAATCATGTTTAAAGTGCATATGACGTTTTAAATGATTTTCTAATTATTACTTGGTTTAGTGGGATAGAAGCTAAATATATTTACCATAGATTTATATCACTTAAGTGGCAGTTTGTGAACATAAAAATAAAATACCGGAAGTAACAGTGAGTTCAAAAACACAATCCCTCTACTTATGTTACCAAAAATTCAGTGCAAAATGCTGAGACAATTTACACACAAGGAAACCATTTTTGTGACAGTTTAAGCCTTCATTTTGGTCTTCGTCTAAACATAATTATTGGTCCTTGTTTACATTATTGCTGCTAGGTAACAGTTATTGAAGTACCTCTGCATATATCACATCTGCTGACTGTTTCCAACCAGGAAGTAAAATTATAAACTGCACCTAAATTTAAAAAGTTGAAAAAACTAAGCACGATTTTATTTTTTTTTAATTCTTAAATATAATAACATTAACTGTATTTTAGTCTAGTTTAAAGCTGTCATATGCACTTTAAGCTCTTTTAAATATCGAGGCTGTCGCAACATTTTACCCGCAATGCTTGATGATTTAAAGAAGCACTACTAAAGATAGATTTATATTTTGTAATTGTCCTTTTCAACATCGTTTCAACCAATGGGACTCATGGGGTGACCACCTGCCCCTGTTTTGGTATTGTTTGGGCTCCACTCGATGATGCTACATGTGAGAAATCAAGACCAAGAAATGAACGTTAATAACAGACAAATCAGGCGCCTTCATTCCCCGAGGTTGCGTCTGCCTCGATGAGCTTCATTTGACGAGCGCTATGGGTGATGCCACAAACACTTAGTCCACTTCTTTGTACAGTCTATGGTTATGACTGGTACGACTGAGGTTATTGTAGTAGTTATTATTATTATTATTATTATGAGCCCATCCCTCCAGGTACCTCCATATTAACACATGTCCTTCTTTACAATCTGAGGTGGTCACCCTAAATGGCAAAATGTACTGACCCTGTTTTCCAAAGTGTGATTGGCCAGCAATACTATTATAACGTATGTAAAGGTGTTTTTTTCATATACTGGCTTCACTATTGTGTGAATACCAAACACTTCCAAATTGTAATGGTATTAACGCTAAAACATTTCAGGCCAGTAAAGCCATTTTCTGTGGAGATATAAGGACTTCTGACCTATGCATGTTGCAAAAGTCTTCTGTTACCTGTGGATGTGCAATACACTACTGAAGTGTTCAAAGATCAGCCGCCGATCTGAACCATTCAAACAGACATGTCTATTTTAAACCCAAATAAATCACTGTTGTAAATGCCCGAGTCCATCTGCTTTTTGTTTGTTTGTTTGTTTACATAAAGGGCCTATATTACACAAAATTGAGTCTTGTGAGATTTAAGCCATGTTATAATACTGTTACCTTTTGCTTCATTCACACATGTTTCAGTAACACCTTATTATTACTCTGTCTACATCTCCAAAGCTCAAAAGGCTCTGGTCCACCTTGTGATGTCATGAAGTGGTAGTTTTTCAAGTTAATAGCTACCCTTTAGCATTTGTTCAGTAGACATTGGAAATTCCAGTGTTGAAATAATCTAAATGATTGTGTATGAGTTTAAAAACACAGTGAAGCACTTTCTGTATTACCATATGACATCACAAGGTGGAACAGAGTGTTTTCTGTTTGAGCGAAGAACTCAGAACACTAAATTTGCAGGGTTTGTGTGTTAAACATGTGTAATAAAACACAACTCCAGGTCTGTTTGTGATGAGGAAACATTAGAACAGATCAGAAAATAGTGTAATATGGGGCCTTTAAAGGTGCACTATGTAACTTTTTGGAAGGAGGGGCCGCCACCTCTTCATGGAAATGTTTATGCAATTACAAATGTTGCTCATTCTTGCCTTGGAAAAAAACCTACATTCTTTCCATGAGCAGAACCTCTCAACAGATCTGACCTGTAACTTGGCCTGATGAGATCCTCTGCTGGTTTCCATGGTGATATAGGCACGTTCTTACGTATCTCTTGCCATCTTCTCTTCTTCATTCCAGCCAAATGTTCCAAATTAATCTAAAATGCTCTACCTTTCATTTATTTTTCATTCAAGCGTTTTTATTCCTCAACAATACCTTGAAAAACACACACTTTCCACAGATCTGACCTGTAACCTTGCCATGGAGACAAACAGGGGAAATCACCATCTCTTGCTTTCTTCTCTTCTTCTTCTTCTTCTTCATGGATGAAAAGCAGACAATAGAACCAAAACCTGAAACGTTAGTGCATCTTTAACTAAAAAGGAACAGTAGTTTAAGCAGAGATTTCATTCCCGTCCATCTCCACCAGGGGGATCCCACAGCACTCACATGCTCAGAACAAACAGACGTCAGGATTTAATGAGCAAAACCAAAGATTTTTGTTTGGATATGATACTGCGAGTACCTCTGGTTAGAAGTGAGAGCCGTCTGCCCCTCTTCTTCCTATTCCTCCTCTTCCTCCTCCTCCTCCCTCCTCTTCTGTGACGTTCCAGGTGCCGACAACTGAATGGAACTCTTCTTCTCCTTCACACAGACTTTAAGGTGTCGGCCCCTGTCTGGATTCTACTAAAGTGCTCATATTAAACATTTTGCAGTTTTCAAATGACCCAACATTGACTTTATCCACTTCGTCAATGCCCACACAACATTAAACTTTTTGAGCAATGTTCTTATTAATTCAGTTCAAGTTTATTTCTATAGCAGATTTAAAACAACTTCAGCTGAACAAAGTGCTTCACATAAAAGTCAACAAAAAACACATATACAGACAACACCTCTGTTAAAGATGCCATTAAGACACTAACAAACCAGTGCATTGTTTCCTATGTATTAAACCACCACATTTATAATTATGTATTTCACTAAAACTGTATAAACTGGCATTAGAAGAACACAGAGACTAAAAACTAAAAAGTGTTTATTCCTTTAAAACTATAATAAAATAAGACAGAACAATAAAAACAGGAGATGCTTCAGTGAGTCTGACAGAAAGATGTAAGACACAGGTGCTTTTCAAGAATGAGGCGACTAATCATGGAATAACTGAGATTTAGCTTAACATATACCAACAATGTGAACGGTGCAGCTGAAAAGAATCTGAGGTACGCTTGTGTAGAAAAATGACAAGTCCTTTATTAAGACATGATGGACCAGCCTTTGCGTTTTGACACCTGAGCGTCAGGGCTAAGAGTAAAATCTAACTATAGAACAACTTTCCGGATCGAATGCGCCCAGTAAATATTCTTATTACATTAATGTACTTGTCGAACCTGTGGTCCAACAGGTGAGGGAAGTCTGGGCATCCCTGGTTCAACTGCTGCCCCCGTGACCCAGCCCCGGATAAGAAGATGGATATCAGCTGAAGTGATCCTTGAAACCAATATGCGATCCAGGAAATTTGTCATTATCGGTGCCAATGTCCAATACCAGGATCAGATCTGTGCCTTATATTTATTACTCATATACAAACCTGATATTTATATTTTAAACACGGCCTTTTTACACATCAGTCATTCATCTTACAGACTGACAGTTATATCCGCTGTTTATTCTATAGTGTTTTAAACCATTCAGAATTGATGAGTTGATTTCACTATCCCATTTGAAAATAAAATAAAATGTTGGCCTGTATAAGTGTGCGCCTGCAGCTGTGCTCTGATGGAGCTCTTCAGAAATGGAAAAGTGGAATTAGTTTGAGTTTAATTTCAGCGTTTGTTTGTAGTTAAATGTTTGGGTCTGTGGCGTGAGCATCATGAACTCAACTGTAGTGCTCGTGGTACAGAGGGTAGTGCTGATCTTATAGTGTCCCAGGGAGAAACAGGCAAATGTTCTGCCTGTATACAGATATATAGTGATGGAAAGAATATTTTGAAATGTATTTAGTTACAGAATACTGAATACCTGTATTAAAATGTAGTTTGATTTGCCCATGTATCAGAATATGTTACAGAATACTGTGTTCTGAATACAGGGAATACTTTCACATTGAGCTGCTGTAAATTATAGTGTAAAGACCATAGACTGTATATATAAATGTACATACGTAGCTAACCTGCTAGCCGTGGTGTTCCAAATAGGAATAGGAAGCTCCATCAACTCTGGCTCCAATTCACTTTACATTGAAAATTTCCTGCCCCTCTCTCTGTAACTGCTGCAGTCAGGGTTGTCATTTTGGTTTTAAAATGTTCGTATTAACCCGCTCTACGTGTTCCTAGTATTTTTATTTTCCTATTGTGTCTGTAACTCAAGATATGAACATTGATAACAGACAAACCAGGCGCCTTCTTTCCCCGAGGTCGTTCCCAATAGTGTTAGCAACAGGTTTGATTGACAGCATTGTTAACCACTTGCCCCCTGCCAAACCAGAGTTGTGAGCGGGAAGGGGCGTTATCTTCACCAGCTTTACTCCGGATGAGCTCTTTGGTTGCTATGATACTTGCAGTCGGAATTCCAAATATGAAACTCGGCTCCAAATTGGCCCCTATAACTGCTCTATCCTCGATGAGCTTCATTTGACTGAAGCTGAACGCTGTGAGTGACGTCACACTCAGTTAATCCACTTCTTCATACAGTCTATGATAACAAAGCAGCATAGGATTAAAAACACCTTTATGTTTCACTGTTTGTTCTGCATCACTACCACTGATTAAAGAAGGAAAAATCACACCTGCCTCACCACAAGAGCTGTGTTTTATATTTTTCTCACTGATTCTGGGCAGTTTGGAGCCTAAATTACATCAAATACTGTAATGTATTCCTCTGATTTCAGAAAAGTAACTGCACTCTGAATACTACCAAATGAAAGAGTAACTGTACCTGAATACACTGACTAGAATTAGTATCAGCAGATGCATTCTTGATACATGTGTTCAGTTACTTCCCAACACTGTACATGGTTTATATGAATTGTAATTGTAAAAGTGCCATTGTAAAACTGGTCTTGTTTGGCCTGTATAGCCTTTACATTGATCCAGTTACTTTTATAAACTGGTCTTGGTATTAAAGTGTGATGAGCAGAGAGGCCATGACATTTTGACGTGCAATATTTTGCTGAAGTAAATATACACGATAAACAATACTATTGAAACCCAGCCATTACCCAAAATTATCCCAAAAAATGATATGAAATAACAGAATGCAACAGTTAAGTAGTGAGTTTGTGTCTCTAATGAGTTATAAAGATCATAATTCATAATTAATCAAACTTCTCAAACTCAAATAGTAGTACCGTTATTGTAGTATGTAAAAATAACCAAAATGTTCTCAGAAGTACAAAGACAAAGTTCCACAATTAATATTGACTCAAAAAAATATTGTTCCATCTATTTATTGAACCAGTGGTAGAAGTATTCGATTCTGTTACTTAAGTGAAAGTATAGATACTAGAGCAAAAAATATGCAAATAAAAGTATCACATGCAATAACTTAAGTGAAAGTATTAAAGAATCTGTTTAAAAATGTACTTAAAGAGTAAAAAGTAAAAATATTTCACATATTTTGAGGTTTTCAAATGTAGTGACTTCAGTAAAAAATTTGTGCTGAATTTTGTTCTACAGAAATAAAATTGAATTAATATTTTTCCCAACTCTTTTATTTGTATATTTAAATTTGTTCGAATTATAAACGTGTTAAAAATAAACCCTCTGCCTTTTCAGCTCTCAAATGTAGTAAAGTAAAAGAAAAAAGTATAATACAGATACCTAATATTTTTACTTAAGTACAGTATTTCACTACTTTTACTTCATTATTCATTATGGCATTATGGGAATTATACATGCAGGTTTGAAATAAATATTCTACCTAACTAACTTTTCCACAAAAGAATTTCTGCAACTCACAACTATGTTAAACCCACAGTTCCTCTTTTTCCCCACATCACGCCTCTGCTGCTCTCCCTTTATGATCTTAAGTCTGTACAGTGAATGCCGGTCCATCTTGTAGAGTAGTATTCTCAATGGAGTATATGCACATGTCCCTGTATTTTAATTGTACTGTTTTTCTTTTGTGGCAGAAGGACTCAACTGTGTTACTTAAAGTGCAGTACAGATACAAGTACAGATCCAAGAGCAAAGAAATACTCAAGTAAAAGTAAAAGCATCATATGAAAAAATCTACCTTCAGTCCAGTGCAAAAATGTAGTGGAGCAGAAAGTACAGATACCTGCTCTCAAATGTACTTAAGTAAAGTTAAACAGAATCAATTTTAAAATCGACTTACGTAAAGTACAGACACCTAGAATTTACACTTGAGTACAGTACTTACATTACTTTTACTTGGTTACGCTCCACCACTGCTGTTTTTGCCTGAAATGGGTCATTAATGTGCTCTTTTAGAAGTGTCGACATAATGAAATAGCCTATGTGAATCTCTGCTGACTGAAAGTAGCCTAATTCTCTCACATTGTATGCATTGTCCCTGTTAATTGACGAATGCTTTGATTAAAGTGATGTAATCAATAGAGGCTATCAAAACACTCACTGCTTCAGGCCTATACAAAGCTCTATTAGTCCACACTTTAGCCAATGACCAAAACTACAGGCGTGTTTAAACTGCTCAGTAATGAACTTGTATCTTAATGATGTCCTGGTTTTGCAGAGTTAGGATTTGCTTATTTATAAATCCTTGTCTTTGCCACTTTAGCATATGGCTCTATAAAACCCCATACATTCTCCATAAGATTCAAAACACCATGAAACACCACGTTGCCCCCGCTGTACCTCAACCCTCTGCGATGTTCTGCAAGCTCCATCATTTTCGTAAAGGCCTAATTTCACCACACGTGTTCTGAACACTCAATTTAAGGACATACACTAATCTCACAACACTGTAATATAACCTCGCTTCCTATTGGACGACTCAACCATCAATCAAAGCGACGGACCAATCAGAGGCCAGGATACATGACGGGGGCGGTTATTTTCGCCGTGTACAGTATGGTGCAAAAACTGTTGATATTTCTTACATTTATCGCCAAAAACGGAGGTGGGCAAGAGATCGGCGGTGCTGTACTTTGAGGTAAGTGTTGTTTTAGTTGTATGTTAAATTTGAGTAACGTTTTTATCTCGGATCATCGCGGTCAAACACAGGAAGCTTTTAACAAGTAGTGGTTGAATTGAAGGGAATAGTGAGTGGACATGTACTTGAGAGTTGGTTCAATTCTATCGTTCTCGGCTCATTTGGGTCATGTTTTGCGGACTTGCATTCAGCTAAAATGTGAAGTTTGAAGAAGGAGAGAGCTGTAGGCCAATGCTCTCTGCGTGTGGCTGAGAGCACTTTGCAAACCGGGGGAGGGGAGGGATAGAGGCGACAGAGACACTTCTACCACCGCAAGGAAAACGAAAGTCATTTTAGAAGCAATATATGACTGAACAAGTTAATGTTTCAGCGGGAATTAGGACGTGTTGTGATCGTTTTTGTGTGTTGTGGAAGAAGTTTGGCTTTACCCCCCGATAACATTCATCATTTGGGTAAAGTAGACCGTGAATTGTCAAGACGCGCTTAGCAACGCACCACACTTCCGGTTTGGACAAGAAAATAAAAGCGGATCAAATCACGTTTTGCATTTTTAAAACGGGGATATTTGGAAACGACAGAAAAATATGGTATTGTTGGGTACTTGTAGGAGTTTAATAAACCCATAGACTATACATTAAGCCGTGAAAAAAACATCTCTTCAATTCAGTTCAATTCAATTACTTTGTGTTCTGTTTTTCTGTTCATCTCCTTATGTAAAGCATTATTGGGGTCCTGAAAAACACCATGTATGCATTATTATTATTATTATTGATAATAGTAATAATATCAATAATAATAATAATAACTGCCTACTGCTCGCAAAAATAAAGGGACATTTCAAAGGGGTAGGCTGCTTTTAAATCTGACATGGAATGATTTCCTTTTAATGAATGTAAGAATGCTATATTGTTTTAAACATGTAATAAAAAATGTTAAGAAATGTCACCCCGGAGCAGGTCTACAGGGAAGCAAAAAAGGTGCATTACAACCTCAGTGAAAAGTGTTTGCATCCTCATTTCAGGTGTATCAAATAATGCTGCTTAATGGAAGAGTATTATGTTTGCACCTCTTTGAAACTCAAATACACCCACAGTCAGTTTGGTCTGCACCCAGGCCTGGTGTCACCCAACAGAGCGAGAGTTGAATAAACATAGATCCCATAATCAAAGTGAAAACACAGTACGGCAGCCTTGTCTATTTCATTACAGCAGCTCAAAATGGGGCACAATGGTTTGCTTGGCCCCCCATATACGTCTCATTTTCAACACCAACACATCTTCCAGAGACCAGGCATGGTGCCTTGGGGTCTCTTCTCCCAGATCTGGACTAGAGCGTCACTGATCTCTTTGGCAGTTTGAAGTTGTACCTGGCAGCACCGGAAGAGTCCATATATGTTGGAATTGGGTCACAGAAGCCAGAAGCCAGTCATCAGAACCACTGTCCTCAACCTCCAGGATCTGCCCAAATGTGTCCTCTGCATTTGACCCATCCTTAACTGTCACTGGGGCTACCTGTCAGGAGAAGTGGGCACCACAGAAGAGCACCCAGAAGTCAGGACCCACATGCCCAGTGTGGGGCATCCTCATATTCTCAGTAAAAGAAATATGTGTGCTTACAATTTTAATCGCCTCAGATGCCATCAACCGATTAAGGCGTCCAGCAGCATACCTCTATCCTTCTCTTTTTCACACAGAAGGGCAGTCAGTAAACCTTCTGGCAATGGCACATATTGAGGTGCCATCAGGAGGAGTCAGACTGCCTCCTCTGCAGGGCACAGCTTTGTAACACTGATGACCCTTATTATAGTCATAAAATAAGAATAAAACATGTTGTATAGTTCTCATTTAGGCTGACATTAGAGTACTAGAACTGAAGACAGCACAGCAGGTAGTGTTTCCCACTGTTTTTTTATGACAGTTGTGGTGGTACAAACTCTTATGTATCATTTTAATGAATGCAATAAAATAATGTCTTTGCCTCTGATCCCAAACGGGCTGATTAAAGATGAACTCTAACTTAGAGTCACCTCTATGTATTTATACAACACGGGTTTACTGATCTTACATAATACAAGCAGTTATCAGTACCGTGGCTTTGTGCATTCTGGGTGTTTACTCGTATTTCTATGAGCACGTCTCTCCTGGTATCTGAATGTCCACCCATGTGCTGACCCTCTGTGACAGCTGAGCTACTTCCGGTGCGCTCGTGCTGCACAGACGCACGCTTGACGCACAGTGCGAGTCCAGCCAGTGCAGAAGTGTGTTATGATGTGTCAATAAGTTAAACTGTGGTCGGCACCGATGATGAGAGGGCTCTCCCGTTTGTTGTCCTGGGCTTTTGAGGTACGTTTAGAAATCAGCGAGTCACTCGTGACAGAAAACTTGTAGTTTTATTGATTTCCCGAGTGTGTGCTTCTTTAGTTCTCTGGCTCTCAGTTACTGAAAAAATGTTATTATCGCTGCTCTGGACATGATGTCCGCCTGCTGGCTTTGCTTTGAATTGGCCATAGTTTGTGTCGACATTGCTGCAGAAGGCTGTTCCCTGTACGGGGCTTTTCCTCACATAGTAGACATGTTGCGCTGTTATTCTTCGCTCTGATCTGAAATAACAGACTAAATGAATGGCAAAGCCGTGGTGCCTGTGAGCTGCTGACTTGCCCCTCTCTTCCTCCGCATCAACTCATCCGCACTCAGCTACGAACCTGCGTGACAGAAAAACTCTTCAATGCGCCTTATCCAGTCTTTTGGTCCAAATACGAGCTTTAACTTCCAGCCCCAGTTGTTACAGAAACCCGTGCAATTTGAGGAACCACTGCCTGCAATAACACGGACACGTCCAGTTAGCAGGCTGCAGCGCTAGCAGGCTAACTAGCTACTTTTATTCCCAGTAACAGTGCGAGGAAATGGGGCTGCTGTCGTGCTGAACACTGCACACGGATGTATGTACCTGGACAGAAAAACTCGGGTTTAATTAATGATTCGAGATGTTTTAGACGACAGTGCCAGTGCAGAGTTCAGTGACAAAATGCCCCCAGTACTGTACTGTACTTGGCATTTCTCCTCCAATCCTCAGCAAGATGGACTCGCTTTCGGCTTGTCTGTCTTGTCAGAGCCCACATCGACATTTTGCACGAAGATGAAAATGTGCGCTTAGAGGTAAGGGCGCAGGCTGTCACCGGTCTGTTTTACACGGAAAGGTTCACTCTTTCTCGGTGTTATCGTGTGGGAAAGGCTCGATGTGTCTGCTCAGTCTGTACCCGGGCATCAGCACTTTTACCTGTGAGAGACGAGCCCTCTGCGCAGCGCCTCGCCGCTGTGCCCGGTGATTGTAGGCTGCATAATGTCGTGTGAAATGCGCCCAGTGGTCGCGGGGTTTGGCCTACATGCTGTCGACCACAGGGGCGGTGGATGGCGGGTGACACCGAGGGATCGGCATTCAGATGAAACAAAATGTCCCACCATAGTTTGACACGAATGAGTCTCGTTATGTGCTACGCCAAAGTTGACTTGTTTCGCATCGTCCTGCAGCTCTGCTCGTGTTGAAAGACAAAACTGTTGAAGAGGTGCCACTGTAACGCGTGACGAGACTCTCTTGTATTTTATAGGTCATCGTCATTGCATGACAAGGGCTGTGGCAGACTCATCCTCATCACTCATAACAGCATTTCCATATTATTTCCTCTGTAAGTATCCCGTTTTCCACCTGACTTTCATATTGTAACAAACTCCCCATCTGCTGCTGGTGTACGCAGCGTCAGTCCATTCACTCATACGAGATTTTCTTTGCCTATTCTTCACTGATCCATAGGTTGAGGTCACGTGACATCGCTCCATTAGATGCCTATAGTTTATAAATGCTCTGGTAGACCGTGTAGAACTCTATGGAAAAATTGCCCTTTAAGTAACTACATATAAATGTATGACCTTCTTTATAGTTTATGTCTTTGTAATTACTGCTCCATCTGATTCATATGAAACAAAAACTGGCACAAAGTTCATCTTTGTACTCAGTTAGCACAAATTAACTCATGTAAATATATTTGGTTTTTATATTAAGTCCCAAAAAAATTAATGATATGGTTCAACATTTGTGGATCATCCTCATGAAATCTGAATTTCCTGTAGAGTTGTATAAGCCCTGTCCTCAATCAAAAATTAAAAATTAAACATGTTAAAATGTGCAGATCTAACTATAAACTAATGGTGTGTCTTTTTATCACAAAAGAACTTAAAGTAAACTCGTGTTTCACTATGTCCATGTTCTCTTTGTAGAAAAAAAGGACTAGTTGAAGTTTTTAGTAAACGTTTCATTAAACATGCCTCTATGAAAAAGAAAGAATAAACCCCTTATCAATGTAGTGTTTATATTTGAGTGTACAATAATGGTTATATCAACAGTTCCCCTAAATGCTATTTTAGTAACTGATTGAACTCTGCTGAAAAAATTAAATGGTGTAACTTTAACCTGATAGTGAAGTCTCTGGGCTATAGGTGCGGTAGTACCATGAAGGGTGGAGGAACTGGAAAAGAGCCACCAGTCGCTGGAGAGATCGCAGGAAAACGGCCCAAACGCAAATGTCTGCAGTGGCACCCACTCCTGTCCAAAAAGACCCTGGACTTCTCAGAGGAAGAGGACGAGGACGATGAAGAGGAGCAGGAGAAGGTATGTGGTCTAGAGAAGAACAGCATAAGCACTAAGAATTCACAGTATATCACTATGTCGAGTTGGCATAGTTATGAACTCACAATGGCTCCAGTTAGTTAAATACTAGTAATGTACTTGGAAAATAACAAAATATCCTGTATTTTTATATAAATGTCTTGTAGCTGTACTTTAGACCCTTACAAACATGTTCTGAAATACATGGGATTCTTGTGTTAGTTTATTAGTTCAGATTCCAGTGTTCTCTCACATGTTAATATTTTTATTGCAAATTTAATCACAATTGCAAAATGGGACATACATATATTTTTTCATTGATTCTTTCAAATATCTCACTCCACACTAAGAGAAATGCCCTAACATTGTAAAAATCAAAATCATGCATATGTTTAACTGCTTTCTCTTTGTGTGTTTAGGACCAGGGCTCTCAGGTGCAGAGTGGTCCTGGTCCAGCTGAAGTGGACGATGATCCCTCAGAGCAGAGAGCCCGCCGGCCCATGAACGCCTTCCTGTTGTTCTGTAAGCGCCATCGCTCTCTGGTGCGCCAGGAGCACCCACGTCTGGACAACAGAGGGGCCACCAAGATTCTTGCTGACTGGTGGGCTGTGCTGGACCCCAAGGAGAAGCAGAAATATACGGACATGGCCAAGGAGGTACGTGCTATTATCACACACTCCCCATTTTCAGTTTTCATTGTGCTTTTATAAACATTGATTGTAGGTTGTAATATAATGGACTGTTTAGGACTTGGCCTGTTATTTCAACAGAACCTTTCATTCATTCATTCATTCATTCATTCATCCATTCATTTATTTTTTGTTTATTTCGAGTAAATTAATGAATACAAGAAGTAGTTTACATGTATCCTGTACACTTAATGCACAGTTCACAATTTTTTGTATTTAAGCCTAAACAGGGAGTTGGAAGAAGAAAACATATTAAATCTCACCTATAGACTGTATATATAAATGGGCATAGCTAACCTACTAGCCAAATAGAAAGTGATCATGGGCACGCTTCCCGCTCAATCGGCACCAGTTCACTTTAGAAGACTGTCACCTCTGTAACTGTTCTCAGGCTTGTCATTTTGGTCTTAAAATGTTCGTATTAACCCGCTCTACATGATCCTGATATTTTTATTTTGCTATTGTGTCTGTAACTCAAGATATGAAGATTAATAAGAGACAAATCAGGTGCCTTCTCTCCTGAGGTCGTTCCCACTAGTGTTAGCAACAGGTTTGATTGACAGCGTTGCTAAGCACCCACCCCCTGCTAAACCAGCAGGGGGCTCTTTGATTGCTCGCAGTCAGAATTCCAAATATGGCACTTGACTCCAAATTGGCTCCTATAACTGCTCTAGCGTTGCTAAGCTTCATTTGACTGGAGCCGAACGCTATGGGTGACGTCACACTCACTTAGTCCACTTCTTTTTACAGTCTATAATCTCACCCCTGTCTTCCAGTAGAACATAACCTAATGCTTTGTTTAAGATTCCTTTTTAGTTGAATAAAAAAATATATAAATTCTACCGGTATATGTAAGAACCTCAAAGTTTTATTGCCATTGTCAGTGAACAACATTCGCAAATAATAATAATGTGCTTTGCCAATATGTAGCAAAAAAACCAAAAACAAATTCTGTCAGCTGGACACAAGTTTTAGAGTGAAGACGTTTGGCTGCTCATCCAAGCGGCTTCTTCAGTTCTGGCCAGATTACTTGTGGATACTGCCTTGTATCTGTCTTCAGATAGATATAAGGCAGTGTCCACCAGCAATCGGCCAAGTGTCTTCACTCTAAACTTTTGTTCAGTTGACAGAATTGAATTTTTCCTTTTGCTATGGATCAGTCTAGACGACTGAGGGATTACACAAACATCTTTGCTGATATGGTGCCACATAAAACAATGAATAATCTATTTAACTTCGAATCAGAGCTGGGCTTTGGCATGTTAACACCTCATTGTGTGTTAATTAATGACAGTAATGATTTATAACTGTCATTGTGGTTATCAATGAGCCACTTCAGATCCCTGCTCCTTTCTCCACTCAGCCTGTGTGACAGAGAGGGGCAGGTCAGCTTCTACTGTGACACTGGACATGAGGAAGAGTCCAGCTCTTTCAGTGAGAAATCATAGCCAAGTCAGACCTGCACAACACTGGGTTGATAGATAAAAATCAAAAGACTGGCTGTTGTCATGTATGGACAAAAAACTGTGCAGTGCAAACCAAATTTAACCATGAGTACTAATAAAGACTAGCTTAACAAATCCAGACTGATCTCTCTTTGTATGTTTTATATAGATTCCCATGTCCTCCGTTGTGTCTCATCCCAGTCAAACGTAATTGTACAATTCGATCTGTGAGCTCATTGGTCACCTATGATTTACAAATAAAATCACATTTTACTCAAAGATTCTGCAGAAATCCCCCATGTTTTTGAGCCTCCTGTAATTTTTCCCCCCCTTTTTTATTTCCAATATGGATGGACCATGCGAGTCCTTGATTGGCTAATCCGCCTGTCAATCACGGCAATTTGAAAACGGGGAGATTCACAGGTGACTAGACTCACATTTTATAAAATACATAAGTGTATTTTCTGGATCCCAGGCAAAGTAAAGAAACTTGCACTAAGAGTTCCGCCAAAGGATGTAGCTCTCAAGAGGGTTGACCAAAGGATATTATTTTAATGAAAAAAAAATTAATTTTAACTGACCAATTATAAAACTGCATATAATACACATTTCTCTAAGCCTTTTTATGTCACAAATGAATTGTTAATTGTTTCTTTCAGTACAAAGATGCTTTTATGAAGGCAAATCCTGGATACAAATGGTGCCCTACCACAAGCAAACCAGTGAAGAGTGCTCCCTGTCAGCCAGTGAGTACAGCACGCAAAAAAGTGTGGCCCTTCATCTCAGGCCCATGTAAAGACTCCACTGCCAAGAAAGTGCCCAAAGCAGACAGCACGCCACAGTTAAATTTTGCCATGGCAGGTTTGTACAACATGATCACTTGTATAACTGTATAACTTTTATAACTATAACAGTGCAGACTTATGTTAGAAATGCTCTTTTCTAAATCAGATCCTACAAAGATGGGAGGCCTCAGTATGCTGCTTTTGGCTGGTGAACATGCTCTCACAAACAAAGAGGTAAACTGTCATTTGTAATGCTCTGCTTTTCCAGAAGATGGCATTCAAGAGCCAACATAAGAACGTTCATTTACAACACAATGTTCAAAATGCATATTTAAATATAATATATAGAGATTTAAATCCTAATAAGAAGTAAAAGGAAAAACTCTAGTCTGTATTATGGATCGTACCTGGACGGCTGAGGGATCACATAGACATCTCAATGAGACCGGTCCCTACTGCCTAAACTCACTGTGCTGCTTCTGCCCCTAGGTCCCTTCAAGCACTAAACCAAGTTTACATGAAACAGTCACTGAGAGAGACCCTCTCCCAGAACTTAAAGCAGAGGTTTGTATTTAGTCAGTACAATACAAGCTTAGTCACTACACTTATACCAGTTGATATTTGCAGAACAAATTTATTGTTGTTACTGTACTTCCAGATATTGTGTGGAACAATACCGAAGAGAGTGCCTGATATTACTAAAAACAGGGTTAAGCCTGAACCTTCCCCTCCAGCTGAGGTATGGCTCCTATTTATTCTACAGTAACTATAAGACTAATACAGTTATAAACATGCAAACAAGGCACAACATAACTGATCCTTTGTTATTCAGTCATCTGTGGCACCAGAAGTAAAACCATGCAGGCAGTCTGCTCTGTTCCAGCTCGCAGAGGTATCATTTTATACTGTACAATGTTAGCACTGTCTAGTTACCATGTACATATTATACTGTTAATGGTGTGTATTTTCAACTTATATAAACTTATTTTAACTTAACTTGCATATCATCCCTTTACAATTTTAAGGTTCAGTTTGATTTTTTGTTAAAAGAGAAAGTTTTTTGTTGTTTTTTTAAACTGAGTTTTTCATATATTCTTGTTCCTGAATACCTTCTGTTTCTTTCACTATTTTGTATGATTTGGTGCATTTTTGTGTAAGTTTTTATGAGCAAAAACTCATTTCCTCGTCATATTCGTCAGAACTTTAAACCTAAATATCTCAGAGCTCCCTAGAACCTAAAAGTCTAAGAGGATGATATTGAAAAGCAGTATTTATTAGTCAGTTATATTAATATAAATGTAAAATAATGTAAAATAAATATGTAAAAGGTCACTATTGTCTCTTTGTGTGAAAAGATGTGTCTAGCGTCCGAAGCACAGAAGATGGACACCGAGGTTGCACAGCCTGAGGACAGTTGCTCGAGACCCTCCTCTGAGCAAACTTCAGTCAAAGCTGAACTCAAGGAAGAGAAAGAAACCACTGACAACGCTCCGTCCACACCCCCATTCCCTGTCTCCTCACCTCCCACCATCACCTCTACCTCCAGTGACCCCACCCCCCTGACCAACAGCCTCAGTCCCCGCCTCAAAAAGAAACCCAAGAAGAGGGAAGAGCCTAAAAAGGAGGACGCAGAAGATATTCCAACTCCAGCTAAAGTCATGAAAATTGACACCCATCCCAAATCAGTCGCTGATCTGATTTCCACCACTATTGAAATGGTTGCCAAGAGATCATTGCAACAACCAGAAGAGACCAGGATCCAAAGCAGCCAAAGTTGTGGGAGCCATGTTTTACCCAAAAAGACCAAGCCCAAATCAAGGGGTTCTACGGAGAAAGCGGAGGTTAAGATTGACAACAGTGTACAGTGTGGGGAAGATAATTCAGATGAGGGATTGGAGAGTGAAATACTGGACAGCAGTCTGAAAACCGAGGTACCAGAAACAATCACTGACAGGACAGAGACTCCGGACAACATGGCTGAATCGGAGCAATCCTTCACTAAACCGAAGGAGGAGGACAAAAGTAAAGATCGTACTAGTGAAGTAGAGTGCATCAGTGAAAGTAGAGGGTCCAGGAAGTCTGAGAGGAGCTGCAAAGGCGCCTTGTACAAAACACTGGTTTCAGAAGGGATGCTAACGTCTTTGAGAGCTAACATTGACAGAGGTAACATAACTTCTTATCGTAAAAAGACAGAAAGAAAGAATTAATTCGGTCAATTGGACAAAAGGCTTTAAAGGGCTCATATTACGTTATTTTCTGATGATGGTGTTTTGTCGTCACAAACATACCTGGAGTTATGTTTTGTGTTTCATTCACACATGTTTAACACACAAACCCTGCATATTTAGGAGGAGTTATTCTCTGAAACAGAAAACACTGTTCCACCTTGTGATGTCATGTGGTAATACAGGAAGTGCTCTACTGTGTTTTTAAGATACATACACCTTCACTAGAATCATTTGGATCATTTCAGTCATGGAATTGCCAGTCTCTACTCAACATGTAGACAGACTAATAATAAAGGGTTACTTAAACATGTGTGAATGAAGCAAAACACAACTCAAGGTACGTTGATGAGGTAACAGCATTGCAACATGGCTTAAAGCTGACAAGAGTCAATTTTATGTAATATAGGACCTTTTAAGAGTGAATACTTTTTGCCACTAATCCATGTCTAACAGGGTTCTGCTAAGTCTCTGCCTTAACACACCTAGTTGTTTACACATTGTGTATGTGTGTTGGGTGACAGTTCACACTTTAGGATAGTTGGACTTGAGTCATATTTTGCGTAATTGTAGAGGGATTTGAACTATTTTATAGATTGACAGGTTCAGATGTTAAGTGGTAGTGAATTTCAGAGTGGAGGAGTGGTGTAACTGAAAGCTCTATGGCCCATGGTGGTTAAGCGAGTAGATGGAGTGTGGAGACGGACCTGGAAATAGGTCTGTCATGATAATCACTAGATTGACTTATCAGTATATGAAAGAAGGAACAATATTTTTCTCGGGTCAGTATTTTTCATGTGTACCATGTACATGTGACCACGTTTTGGTTATTTTGGTGATATGATTTAAGCTGTAAAAAGGTTGAATTAATAAGTTTCTATCTATAATGAGCCATAGAAGTTAAGAACTTAAGTGTTTCATTCTGCTGTTTATTACTTTTTTTAAACAGTATTATAGATTTAGACTAGTTTTTGTGGTTTAAATCTGCTCTTGGGTTACTGTGTCAGTGGCTATATTTACTTCAGCAATATATCGAACTTCAAAAAATTTGTTATGGTGACGGACCTAACTGGAAAGACCTAACTGGACTCCGAGGAGGAGTCTGAGGAGGTCACGGAGGTAAACTGGACCAAGGTTATGTGAGGCTTTGTAAGTGATAGTTTTAAAGTAAATTCTGGTTTGAACACACAGACATTGGAATTGGTACAGGACTGGGGTGAGATGAACTGTCATGGGCTCTGGGTTATGATTCGTACGGCTGAGACTTGTATCATTTCGGTAGGAGTTTTGGGGGTAGTCCAACGAGCAAAAAATTACAGTGCAGTTTTAGATTAGTGCTGAAAGGTATTCAAACTTTTTTTGTCCAGTTGACAGAACTTTTTTTGCTACACGATCAGTCAAAAGTTTGGACACACACTCTCATTCAATGTTTTTTTTTTCTCTTTATCTTTACTACTTTCTACATTATAATAATAATAATAATAATAATAATGATAATGCCTCATATAGTGCTTTTCCAGACACTCAAAGTCACTTTACATTTTTGTGCATTATTCATTCACTCCACACACGGTGGTGGTAAGCTACTATTGTAGACACAGCTGCCCTGGGATAGACTGACGGAAGTGATACTGCCAATCTGCACCATTGACCCCTCTGACCACCACCAATACTCACACACACACGCCACTTTCATACTAGGCAATGTGGGTTGAGTGTCTTGTCTAAGGACACAACTACATTTACTGTTTTATATGCATACAGAAGACCTCAAAAATATGAAGTAAGATGTATGGAATTATGTAGTAAACATAAAAGTTTAATAACTACAAAATATTTTTTAACAAAGCAAGGAGTGGGTGAGGATTTGAATATAATCACATTTTTTAATTCTGCTACATAATTCCATACATCCTACTTTATATTTTTTATATCTTCTGTGTGTATATGAAATGGAGAAAGTAGCAAAAATAAAGAAAAAAAACACTGAATGAGAGGTTGTGTTCAGACTTTTGACTGGTAGTGTACCTGGACAAGGGATTACACAATCAATATATTGTTACAGTATATGGTACAGAATATTAATGTTTTTTTATGTTTGAAGGTAAAAGAGGTGCCTTACGTGCTTCTGATAATGATGCAAACTGGACTGAAGACAGCTGGACACTCACTCAGATGGGATCCAATAATCCCAAAAAGCTCAAGAAGTCCAAGTCCAAAGACGACTCTTCCCCCGGGTTAGTATTATGTTTTAGAAGCTTTACATCCATTTTTAACAACTTGACGGATTGATGTTTACATTTTTGTGTTTAGTCTGGGAAAACTGGAGGAAGAATTTGAAAAGAAGTTCAACAGCCTGCCTCAGTACAGTCCCATGATATTTGACAAAAAAGGCACAGCTGTTACAAAGAGGAAAAGGGCTGATGTCATAGTTCAAGATGAGGCCCCCAAACCCGGTAAAGGTGATAATAAATAATACATTATATCTCTCATTATCACTGTTTATCTTCATTTACTGCACCCACATGCTCATACTGCAGCCAGCTTCAACCAACTGCATGGATCTCACAAGATTACATTTCCATTTCCCTTATTTTCTTTTGCTATATCAGGACCATTTCCATCTCTGAAAAAGACTTCATTCCACAAGATTGTTAGGAAGCATAAACTCAAAAAGGACAAGCCAGTTCCAGTGGAAAGAGGTGAACTGGGATATGCATGCTGTGAACACGTTTAGAAAAATACCCATATATTAACTGTGTAAAATCTATTGTTGTAATATTTCTTTTTTATTACAGTAGTGGTTCAGAATGACCTGACCTTGCTAGACTCAGCATCAAAAGCCAAATCCCCCACTGCCATCGTGTGCCCAGACGCCCAGGGCAGTGTGAACATGGAGATGCTCGTAGGAAGCCAGAAGAGGAAAGCCAGGAAGACCAAGATCACTCACTTGGTTCGCACAGCAGATGGGAGTGTGTCTCCAGTCGAAGGTTAATGTTCTGTGGTTTTTTGTTTTTTTTAACAAACTCACATGAGGCTTGTGTATATCAGGAATCCTAAACCAAATTTCAGTTTCAGGTTGAGAAAATTTCAAGCAAGGGTCTGGAATGTCACACGGTCTCATTAAAGAGGGGGTGTTATGCTTTCTATAACGTAAACTGTGCATGTTTGAGTAATTTAGCGATCTCTCCCAGGCCATATTCTAATCCTTCTTACGGTTAGCAGTACAATCCTGTCCAAAGCTCATTCCACAAGATTCAATGGGCTTTGCTATGTGCAAAAGCATGATACAAAACATTACACTACAACTTCACAAACCTGATACCATGTGCAGTATTAATACTTAGTATTAGTATTTCATTAGCTGGATGCACACTGATTTTATTGTGATAGCGCACTGCAGGGGGGTGACTTAGCGTGGAGAGCAAGGAGAGGGGACACTCAGAGCTTCAAATCTAAATTGAAACTAACTGAATATGTTGTTTTTGGTGAGTATAGCATTTTCAAAATAGTAAAAGGTAACATGTGATCTAAATATGGTTTGTATTAGCAGTTATACCCCATAAAAGTGTAATATGTCCTTGAAAAACTGTATTGCCCATTGTGAGAGATAAAGCCATAGACTGTATACGTAAATGGCAAATCCGCTTGCTGCCGCTTTCCAAATAGGAAGTTAGCATGGGCGCTTCCGGCTCCACCTCACTTTCTTGGTAACTGCTGCTGTCAGGCTCGTCATTCGAGTTTTAAAGTGTTCGTATTAACCCATTCTATATGATTCTAGTGTTTTTATTTTGCTATTGTGTTCGTAAATCATATAATATGAACATGAATAACAGACCAATAATCTGCCCATTAGCGTTAGCAACAGGTTTGATTGACAGCGTTGCCAAGCGCCCGCTCCTTGCGCAACCAGTGGTGCAGGCAGGAAGGGGCATTACCTTCATCATCCTAGCTCCTGATTGGCTCAATGGTTGCTATGATACTTGAGAATGGAATTCCAAATGTGGAAGTCGGCTCCAAATTCACCCCTGTAACTGCTAGCCTCAATGAGCTTCATTTGACTGGAGCCGAATGCTATGGGTGACTTCACACTCACTTAGTCCACTTCTTTACAGTGGACTAAGTGAGACTAGTAACACTCGAGGGGGGCACCTGAAAAAGACTAAGAAGCACTGTACATTTTTATTGGTAGTAATAGAGTTATAGATGTTTTACATTGTTATTTTTTGCAGGTGACAAACTTAGGGACCCGATCCAGGAACAGGATAAGAAGCCATTACCCCCCCAGAATTTATGCAATGAAAAAGGGTGCTACAGCGATCCCCCTGAAGCGGAGACCGAGAGGAGCGTCACACCACAGGATCTGCCTGCTTTTTTCAGTTTAACAGCACTTGCCGAGGTTGCTGCTATGGAAAATGCTCATAGGTAGGTTTGTAGGTTTTCTAGATTTACGCTACCAGTCAAAAGTTTGGACACTCTCTCCTATTCAATGTTTTTTTTCTTTATTTTACTACAGTCTACATTTTATATACATACATACAAGTAGGATATATGGAATTATGTAGCAAAGAAAAGTATCCACCCTTTGCTTTGTCAAATAATATTTAGTATAGTTATGTAGTAAAGAAAAAGTTAAATAATTCCATATATCTTGCGTCATATATTTTATGTCGTCTGTATATATATAAAATATTTAAATAATATTGAAAAAAACATTGAGATTTTGATTTGTAGTGTATATGTTTTTATTTTTAACATTTAAAGGTGTACTATGTACCTTTTCTGGTGGGAGGTCAGAAACTATGGAGAAGTTGTTGCTTTACCTGGAATGTCTTGTATTACACTTATCTAATATACATTTAATAAATTAGTGTTTTTATTGTTCAAAAATATCTTGTAAAACATGCATTCTTACTGTGATCTGGTCTGAAACTGCATCACCTGCTTGTCTCCATGGAGATAGTTTAAAGACACTGTTTTTGAATTTACCGTCTAAAATGAATTGGATCTGTTTTTCATGCTTTTAGATTGGTTTGCAGACGTCCAAAATTATTCCTCAGCTTAAGCATTCTGAGCATCCCGAGTGAACTGTGAAAGTTGTGAAAAGTGTTTGCAAATTGATCAGAGACCATTGGAGAGTTTTGCTGTGACAGTAAAGAAAACAATTTGGGATCACATTTCCTGATTATTGGACAACAAAATGCTTTATTAGATTAGATGCAGGCAGCACATAGTGAAAATATTTTGATTTCAAGAGCTACTTAAACAATGTATTTATAATGGGACCAGGACATGCTCAAATACATGAAAAAGAATCTGGTACAGAGCCTTTAACAATGTCATACTGGGGAACATTCTAGGCAAAGCAATACAGTCTCCATGGAGACAAGCAAATGGCAGGCCCTTCACCAGAAAAGCTACACAGTGCACACTTTGTTTCATAATACAGAGTGTCCATAAAATCTCTTTACAATAAAAAAATAAAATGTATTACAAAGGTAATTGATAAGATATGTTAATTAGATATCTTATCAGTTGCCTTTTGTAATACATTTTTAAATTCTAAATTGTCAAGAGACTTGTCAAGAGACTTACTCAGTGCTCACCCTGTACTGAGTAAATCTTCATATGTGTGCTGTTCCAGAGGCCAGAGGAGCTTGGCTGAGAGTCAGAAGAAGGAGCTGGCTCAGACTCCAGTGCTGATCTCCTGTGCTGATCAGTGAGACCACGGCTGCTCAAACACACATGGACCCTTGGAGCGTTATCCTTTGTGAGCTGAAAACCCACACAGGAGGGAGCCCGGATCACGATGCCTTGGATAGACTCGACGCTCCCTCTTGTGGTCCTTTAGCTGAGAAGCAAAAGCTAGCACCGCTTCTCTCCGCGCTCGCCACTATCTCAGTCTCTCCCCAAAGCCCCTTCAGTGAGAGGAGGATGTCTTTTATATTCCTCTCACCTGTTTAGATGCTCCGTTAGCGCCTGTGGAAGAACCAAGCTGTTTCTCTCAGTGCATGAGTTCCTTCTGAGGTGGTTTTCTGGGATCAATGTATGTTTATGCAGTTCTAAAGCTAGTATCGTATTAGCATTACTTCTGGTTGTTTTTAGAAGACCTGGCTTTCTGTCACCTTGTTACCTCACACACACCTACTGAAAAGCCACCTCTGTTAGAATACCTCTGTATTTATTAGCTTGCACCCTTCCTACCCTCCAGCTTCAACCCAAAACTGTTTAACCAGGGTAACTAATCATGATTCCACTTCCACTTGTAACATTTGCGTAGTATTTTGTTTGTTTCACCAGTTTAGTGCACATAAAAATGGTGAAAATTATGATTTGAGTAGAGTAACTGTGACGCTACTGTTACAAAGAGTTTGTGGTAGCTCCAATAATCTTATTAGACTGAACTTGTAAGAGTAGACTTGTGCTTACCCTTGCATCCTGCTGAAGTTGACTTTTGCTAAGGCTCTTGTCTTGTTAGTCCTTTAGTGGTCCTCCCTGTCAGGTGTATGAGCTGATTGCTTCAAGCTGTTCTTGATATGAGGAAGCTGTTTAAAATGTCTCAAATCTAGCCTTAACCTTTTTAGCCGTTTTTGTCACGTTAAACCCCTCATCTGGCTCGTCGCTGGATCCCGTCACAATTTGAAGTTGGTAGAAACTAGGGCTGCACGATAATGGAAATGTACTGATATGTGACTGTTAAGAACGGTGATATCGATAGTATTCAGAAATTTTAATATTTTTGAGTCAGTAATTTCAATTAGAATAAAACCAAAAAAACATGCTTTAAGTTACAAGTGAAACGTAACAGGGACAAAATATGATCTAATTTTGGACTTAATAAGGACAGTTATTAATAATATCAGCTTTATGTAACAGTCTTATTAAAAAAACTGTGCATTTTTGTCTGATACAGAACATTAGTATTATTCTGATATATTAAGTATGTTTTGATATCGATAATTGCGTGAAACTGCCTTGCCCTTGTTAGTAGCCAACATTATTATTATTGTATTCACCCTATTTTAGAAGTTGTCGTGGGCGCTGCCATCATCATTCGGATTGTATTATTTTGCATGGGACCACTGATCTTGACTACAAACCTGTTTTTAAAGCCTCCCAGAAAATCACAAATCATCCTACTTTATATCAGATTTTTGCTGCGAAACTTTTCCCAATTTCTCCATTGAAATTCCCACTTAACAAGAAATGCCACAAAGAAAGCGCCCTTTAGTCGCATTTACGGCAAAAGTGTGCGGGGCCAAATAAGGTCAATATTAGAGGAGTCTTTAAGTGAACCTGCCCTGCCAACATCATTATGGCTCTTTATGCCTCTTATTGCATATTGAATCAGTCAGCATCGCAGTATTGTTTCTTTTGTGACATATTGTGCAGCCCTAGTGGACACCTGAAGTAGTGCGATGCAGTTTTGTTACTACTTGATCATATTGCAGTTTATTGCGTAGCAGATGGAGTGGTTCTTCATTACATGTGAGTGATTTGTTTAAAGATACATGTTTGCTAATAACAGTTAGGTAACCACTGCACTAATCTGTAGCTTAGGCTGGAGCTCCTCTTTGAGTAATAAACATCTTGTCTCCTGTCACACTGTATGCAAACTCTGAAGCACATCTAAGAATCATGATTTCTTTTTATTGATTTAGAGTTTTTATATGTGTATAAATCAATAATTGTTAAAGCCAGCTGTCATTGATGAGCTACTGGAGACGAGGCATTTGACAGTATCCACTTGTAATGGAGCTTAACAGTGACCTCCTGCTTCTGGTTCTGAAAGTACATTTCCCATTCATTTTTCTCATAAATTTTCAGAAATGAATTAATATGAAAAGTTTGAAAGCTATGGACTAATCACCTATGTGATTCAGTTTTATTATATAGCACATTTTTAACTTCAGCTGCCCCAAGGTGTACATAAAAAGTAAAAAACAAAACAAACAAATACACAGATAATACAAAACATAGGAACAGAACAATAAAACACCAAGACATCCTGTCTAGCTAGTATTAAATGCCAGGGAGAAGAGGTGGGTGGTAACTAATGACAACAAGACTTTTCTGAAATGGTATAAATCGCAACGTTATTAAAACATGGATAATAGTATGTAGCTGGTTACCACGTAGCTGGTTAGCCTTTAAACTCTTAATATTCAAATTTTCTGAAAAGTCTTTGAGGAAAAATGAATGGAAATTTGACTCTTGGATGCAAAGTGGACTTGTAGGTGGGACTGTTGAGCTCCCTCTTTTCTTCCCTATATCTGCCTTTTTGAGATTTTATTGCAAACTAATATTGTATTCTGGTTGGATTTTCCTTGTCAGCATAGGACAGGTATTTCTGTAAATCATGTGATATTTGACTTTTCGTTAGCTCTGTCTTTACTTCATTTTGCTAATCATTCCTTTTCTACGTTTATTTTGACCATCCCTGTGTTTCGTATGTGTTCGGCGCAGTGAGTGACCGCAGATGGACTGAGTATAGTGTGTTTTAATTCTATAAGTATAATAATATTGAAGAGTGCCTAGAGCAGTTAATGAGAGCTACAGAGAATTTTGCAACAATATCACCTCCTCACTCACTGGTTCAGTTTCCTGTTGATAAGCTTTTGTAACTTAATACAATGACTCATTTATATAGTTTATTTTAAAGGGCCCATATTAGGCTATTCTCTGATCTATTTTGTAATGTTGTTTCCTCATCACAAACAGTCCTGGAGTTGTGTTTTGTTTCATTCTCACATGTTTAACACACAAACCCTGCATATTTAGGCTGAGTTCTCTCAAATAGAAAACACTCTGTTCCACCTTGTGATGTCATGTGCCTATACAGGAAGTGCTCCACTGTGTTTTTAAACTCCACACAGCTTCACTATAATCTTTTGGATAATTTCAGCCCTGGATTTGCCCATCTCTACTGAACCAGAGGTAAAAGGTAGCTGATCAACTACTGAAAACTACCTCTTCATGACATCACAAGGTGGAACAGAGCATTTCGAGCTTTGGAGATGTAGACAGACTAATAATACAGGGTTACTCAAACATGCCTGAATGAAAAGGGTATGTTTTTGATGAGGTAACAACATTATAACATGACTTAAAGCTCACAGGAGTCCATTTTGCATAATATGGGCCCTTTAATTATTTTTCTGTCTTATACATTAATTAAAAACTGGTTACTTGTTGGCTGGATTTCCGAGGACAAGTTTACCAAGGGTTTGGACTGTTTCAAAATGAGATGGAGAGATGAATGCGTTGAAAGTTCAAACAAAGCAATAGACACAAACCAAACGCATAGTCTCCATAACTGACTCATCCGCTCATCTACATTTCACTCTGGACATAAACAGATATATTTAAAAAGCACGAAATATATTCAAACTGCTGTTATCGAATGAAGCATTCTTACTTAGACAAATGTGAATGCGTTTTTGTGAGTAGTTGTGCTGCTCACTTGTGCGACTCAGGTCATTCACACAATTGACCTTTTGGGTTTCAGAATGAGAAATTAGGACCATTACTTTAATGATTTTGCCTGACGAACCCAGAATCTCTGTATTTTTCAAACAGAAGGATATCAGTCTGGTCGCCACTCTCTTCTTTATGTCTCTAGCAGAACCAAACGTGATCATCCAATCAGATTCATTTATTTCAGTGACGCTTGCGTAACTAAGGAGCTCATTGGTCACCCATCATTTACAAACAAAACCAGATTTCTCTCACCTCAGATTAACAAAGATTTGTGGTTTGCTTCTTTATTTTTTTATTTTTTGCCCTCGTAAGCAGCCATATTTGTTTTAATACAGATGTATCCTGTGTCTCTGATTGGCTAATCCACCTGTCAATCACGCCCATTTAAAAGTGGAGAGATTCACCGGTGACCAGACTCACATCTTTGTAGTACTGAAGAAGTGTGTATTCTGGATCTCAGGCAACTAGTGATTAATATTTTAAAACAAAATATATCTTTTGAATGGGAATAAGCCCTTAAAATGTTGCATATAACAAAGATAAAAACCCATGAATAGTAAGAATTAGATGTAACTATTACACTAAAGCTGAAGGGACACAGTAAGCTCTATACTTCTTATATTATAGAAAACTATATTTATATTTTCTTGAAAAACAGAAGACTACATTACGGTTATTTTTAAAGCGGGAACTGTTCTTCCACTGGTTTAAAAAGACAACAAAAATGTCTTCCCCATCGTATATATTTGTTTATTACAAGTTGAGTTTATTAACATTTCTTGCCATTTGCCAAAGACGAGGGAAAGATATACTCAAACATAAACATATTTAAAGAAACGAGTCCCGTCATAACAATTGCACTTAGTTTTCTTGGTGTGTCAATCTTCAGGTATAACAATATTACTATATCAGCACAAATCATCTTGTTTATCTAATGGGTGTATGACGCCAACTAAAGGGCACTGCTTAAACCCTATTTTAATACTTGCACCTTATGACCCAAACCAAAATCACAATCTTAAAAAAAAATTATATAAAATTTTTACCCAATATGGTTATGCATTGTAATTACTATATATGCTCACTTCTTATTCCAAGAGTCCACACATCTACAAAACAGCCATATAGCTTAACTAATTTTCCAAATCCCATCTGTTTTTTCTATAGAAATGCCTCTATAAAGAAATTCCTAGTTAGTTACCTAAAAGACAAGTGTATCCTTTTGTGCTAGTACTGTCTTCTTGAATGTAATCATTTTGTACCTGTATTTTTCTAACTGATTGTACTGTATGTATGCTATGATGGTATAAACTGTTCCTTTAGGTGCATACGTAGTTCGTTACAGCCAGTTCTTGTCGGGAAGATAGCTTCGGCACTGCAAAATTCTATGGAAATGAGTGGAGTTTTAAGGACTTCCTATATAACGTGTGATCTTTTGACTGAAATCACAATTACTGTAGTGCGGGGTCACATGATCCCTCTGGTTTTCTTTTATCTACATCTGTTCGGGTTACAGGACAGTTTGAAACAGGGCTCTCCTGCAGTCACACGAAACATTTGAATGCTTGAGTTTCAACTTATTTATTACTGTTCCTTTTTATAGATGTAGAAATCACAAATATATAAATTAAATATGCACCCATTTATACATGAACGTGTATAACAGTATCTTCCCTTTACTGGAATGTAGATCATGGAGTCGCTTACGTCTAAGTTTGAATCACAATGGCAGATAATGTTTGTTGTTTATAGAAGCCTTGCCTTACTGGTCCCCCTGCTTAATGAGGGGTCCCTTAGCCATCCCACCTTGCCTTTCCCATCCCACCATTACTGTGTCATAACACTGTTTGCTGATGCAACTGTTATTTCTTTTACACTTAACTGCTGGCGCCAATATAACTTGTTGAACACCTATTAAAATAACATCAATAATCAATAGAATATCTGTGTGTGGAGTCTGTTTACTGTTTACACTTTGAGTGTAATGCATACAAATGTGTGTGGTCAAACCTTCTTGTCAAAGCCTGATCTCGTCATTTCTCTGACGCTAAGCAAGGCCGGGCCTGGTTAGCTCTTGGAAGGTCGACCACTGGGAAATCTGCTATATTCTTAGGCAAGACACTTCACCTACATTGCCCTGTATGAATGTGGTGTGACTGTGAGTGTTGGTGGTGGTTGGAGGGGCTGATGGTGCAGATTGACAGCCTTACTTCTGTCATTCTTCCCCAGGGCAGCTGTGGCTACAACACTAGCTAACCACCACCAAGAATGGAGTGAATGAATAATGGATGAAACTGACTTTGAGCATCTGGAAAAGCACTATATAAGATGATTATTATTTATTATTATTATTATTAATAATTAAATGTGAAATATGCACAAGAGTGACACTGCACATTTCGTTTGCTTTTCAAAAGGGGAAGATGACAGCAGGGATATAACCTAGAGAGAAAATGTATTGTCTCACTATGAAGAGGTGGGGTGTCTTAGTTCTGTAGTTTTAAACAGGAAGTAAATGGACCTGCTTCTATTATTAAACATATTTATATCAATAGTGTGGGTTTACCAGCGGTGGAATGTAACGAGGTACAAGTAGCTGTAATAGATTTTTTCAGTATCTTTATTTTACTTAAGTACATTTTGCAATGGATACTTTTTACTTCACTAAATTTGAGAAAAGGTATCTGCATTTTTAACTGCACTGAATTTTTGAACTGGACTGAAAAGTAGAAAGTATTTTTCATATGAGGGGTTATTTTTACCATGTTCATGTTAACATCCTGACTGAAGGTTTTGAGTTCAAGCTTTGGCACTGAGCAAACAAAATAAATACACACAACTCGTAAGAAAAATTTTAATACTTTTACTTAAGTAGATTTTTCATGTGATATATTGCAGAGGTATAACAGATGTATAGTGTCACATGTAAATCATTAAATGGTTCTCACTTGTTTTGTGTATGCTTTATAACTGCACTGAAATTTATGTTAATTACATTCAAATTAGCAAAGCCACTTTGGAGGTCTTCTGCATTACACAAACACTAACATTTGACTCATGGGTAAAAAAAGAAAAAAAATTTTTTTGCTCAAAGTCACTGTTGTTTCTATGTCTGGTGTGGGGGTTTCAGCCTAAAATTTGGTCAAAAATTCTAAGACAAAGGACATATATGCAGACAAGGAATACATAACTTTCCTGGAGATGTTATTGCTTTGACTGTACTGGAGTGTTCCACAGTAGGGCATTCTTTCTCCACTCCATTATGGGGACAAGCAAGTTGATCTGTGGAGAGGTGACATCCCTACATACCAGAATGTATATTTTTCAAGCTATTTATTATTATAAATACAAGATGGATTAGTTTTGATTACATGGCATAACTAAATAAAATATACTTAAATATACATACCTTGTATATGTGATGTAATGTGGTAATACAGGAAGTGCTTAAACTCCATACACTGTGATCTTTTTGATATTTCAGCCCTGGAATTTCCAATCTCTACTGAACTAAAGGTAAAAGGAGATTGTTAACTTGAAAACTACCGCTTTATGACATCACAATGTGGAACAGAGCATTTTGAGCTTTGGAGATGTAGACTAATAATAAAGGGTTACTCAAACGTGTGAATTAAACAAAACAACTTGAGGTATGTTTTTGAGGAGGTAACAATATTCTAACACGGCTTAAAGCTCACAACTCAGTTATTTGTAATACAACACTTTAAGTATTGACCCACCTGAGCAAAATGGGAGTATGTGTATTTTCCTTATTTCCCCTTGGTCTTTTTATTATTATTTATTATATTATTTATTATTTTTTAACCTCCTGAGAACCAAGGGAAAAAAGTGTCCTAAAATTACTGTTTTTGTGTGATTTCCTATCTATTTGGGCCTAAAAAAAAACACCTTACAATTTAAATTTTTAAAAAAAATATTTTTTTAAATTTTAATTTCACAGCATGTCCACTGTAGAGTACAACAGGATGATATCTATGTGAAAATAGAAGTGAATTTAGAAAATGAGAAAAGAAGAACAGATTATATCTTTAGAGTAGAGTGTTCTCAAGAACAAATTAAATTGAATAAAAACAATAAAAATGTAACACTCTTCTGTTAGCTGTTGCTTGCAAGAACAAAATGTTTGTAATAATACATTACAGTGTAATGTAAAATATGTATTCAGTTCAACAGTGAACTATAAGACATAGAACATAAGTAGTTCTGCTTTTCTTCTTCTGGATATTTTAGCTGTGGTAGTCGTTGACGCATGCTTTCTTTTTGGTTATGCAGAGGAACATCTTGCATTTGGAGCACCTGATGTATGTCTTACCATTGCAACCCTTGTTCCTGCATCTTTCTGCATATTTGATATCCAACATCTCTGGCATGTGTCTGGCTCCTAGCCTGCGTACAGATGGCTCTGGTTGTGGGATCCTTGTTTTTGTTGGTGGCTGATACTCTTCCTCACTGTCTTCACTGCTGTCATCAAATGAAGGACTATCCAGCAGCTCTTCAGCCAGGTGCAATTTGAAGTCCAGGTACTGCTGTGTGTTCTTAGCTGGTCGATTCAGTGCTTTGCTGTCAGACTTGTACTGGATCCAAGCGTTTGTGATGGCAACATCAAAGAAATGTGTCATCACACGTGACATCCACTTCTTGGTCCTGGTTGACTTGCAGTAGAAGCTCAGCATTCGGTCACAGAGGTCTACGCCACCCATGTTGTTATCATATTCCCTGATTACTGCTGGCCGTCTCACTTGGACATGACCTTTGTCTTTGTTGGACCATCTGCTGCAGATATCCTCTGGATCTTTACCATAGACAGTGGAGGCCATCACAACTGGTTTATTATCAAACCATTTTGTCACTGCCAGCTCAGGTCCCCTCCAGACCAATGTCACTGAAGTCCCTCTCCCTTCTTTTCTCAGCTGCTTATCTCCTGGCAGCTGGCATTGCTTTGGAAGCCGGTTCTTCATAATGGTTCCAGTTGCTGGAAGACCCTTTGAGAGCAAAGTGTCCATGAGATTGATCGTTGTGAAATATCGATCAAAAACACATAAGTTCCTACAGGAACTGACTCGACCATTCGCAACACCGCTGCAGCTCCAACTCCCAGTCTTTGGCCCATAAAGGTGTTCTTGCCCCGATAGACCTCGAAATCCAGGATTAGTCCGTTTGGCGAGACAAGCACAAAAACCTTTAGGCCAATAGGGTTTGGCCTGGCACATACTGCCTGATCTCCTCAGCTTGTAGAACCTATCTCTTGTCATTTTCCTGGTAATAACAGGCACTTTAGTCTTTTTAGCCCAAAACATTTTGACTCTGGGATAGCCAAGGCAGGCCATATGTACTGATATGCCAAAAAAATCTTAATTTCTTGGGCAGTAGTATTCAGTGACACTCCTGTAGTTTGCAGCTGTCTTTGATTTGTAAAAGCTGCCAGATCCTCAAAGATTCTGTTATCGATGTACTGTGAAAAGTACTGAATTGGACTCCAGTATTCACGGATTGTAGGGTCATCTTGATAGGCAGGAAGCCCAGGTAGCACAGGTCTGAATCTGTTATGATGGGGGAAAAAATCAAGTCAATAAAAGGAGTTATTTTTTTCATATCAATTTGGATTAATGCAGTAATTTCAGTGTCATGGATGTGATATGACTCCCTATTGACCAACAAACTTTATAAGCATATTTTTAGGTAACTTGCATATATTTAACAGCATTTACACCTATTACAAATACTACAATCATCTAGCATGATCATAAAATATAATACATGATACAATAGCCTGAAACTAAATAAAACATACAAGTTACTCCTGGCCCACAGAGCACGACGACTTTGCTGCTCCTTCTCTGACTCTGTCTCATCCGATTCTCCTACATCTTCTTCCTCTCCTTCATCATCATCATCTTTACCTATCACAGGCTGATACTCCTCATTCTCATCCTTTTACTCATCTGAAAGCTCCAAATCTGAATCTCCCTCTGCTATCCAGTATAGAATCCTCTCTGCTTCACTTCTTTCACCTACAACAATGTGCAGTCATTAAATACATTTAAATGGTCCTGGTGTCCACTACAGTTGACATTCATTAAATGCCTGTTATTTCAAAACAGAAATAATGAAACTGTTTTCAGATGTAAAAATGTTGTTCTTAACATGTTTTTGAACAAGAAAATATATAATTATCATGGTAAAAATAGCAATAGACAAAGAATATTTGACTTACCTATAAAATGTGGTTGTTGGTATGGCAGCCATCTTGATAGAGGAAAACAGTAAAGTTCCCAGCATGCAAACCCATCACATGACACATCACTGGAAAGCCCAGGATGTCCCCTACAGAATACTGTAAGACTTGGGAGGGTTATTCAAAATACTTAAGAAAGGTACAGGTGAACAAAATGTCCATTGTAAAGGACACAAATGAATGGGCCGGGTCTCTTATGTAGCCACTCAAAATGTACCACAATCAAACACAAGCGCGCCCTCAGATGGTGAGAGAACGCAACAAGCGAGGACCAGGACCAGAGTCACGTGATAAAGTCACATGACAACAACCTGACAGGCACAGCAAAATGGCAGCGTTTTTACAGTGGAGGAAATTTGTATTTTTTGATAAAGAGACAGTCAAAGACCCGGCGGAAAATGGGAAGAACTTCGTGCTTCCCACTGGAATATCCGCCTGTGACTCGGGCCGGGGACATATTGTTCTGGCTGATATCCTTTAGTAAACAGTTAGCCGTGTTATGCTAGCTCTATGACACTACTAAACCTGCCTTACTCATTATAAAGCTGTATGTAAGGCTCCAAACGATTTGATTCACTTTTGTTGTTTACCTATAACCTTAAAATGACTGTATGGGTGTAAAAAAAAACTTTAAAGGGGACATATAAGCTGCTAAATATATTTTATTGGTGTTCCCCTTACCATTGGTCTTCTCAGAGTTGTAGGCTTTTTCGATTCATTCATTCATGTTTGAGACTAATCTAGTATAGTTATGCATTTGAGGTTTAAAGGAGCCATATTATGCAAAATCCACTTTTGTGAGCTTTTAAACTTAACAGTGTCTTTCATTATTAGCTTTCTCATAGTTGTATTTCTGTTTTTCTATTTTATGCTTTTTGAGTAATCCTGTATTTGAGACTTGCACACTCAGAAACTACAGTTTTCACCTACCCCCTGTCTCCGCCCACTTATCGTTACTTAGCAAAAGACAAAGTTCATCTTCGTCTTTTGCTATGGATCAGACCTGGACAACTAAGGGTTTTCACAGACATTATCTTTACTTACTTACAAAAAAAGTCAGACTCTGGGTCATGCATGTAGGGTTCATAAATGTCACAAAGACGTTTTTCAACATTAAAAACATGTAAATGATATTTTGTTGCTATTGCCACAGTGAAATTTCACTGTGAATACGTGGGGCGTCTCAGTTCTACATTTTTTAATAGGAAATCAACGGACCTGCTTCTGTTATTAACTCAAGTTAGATCAAGTTAGATCAGGGCGACAGTGGCTCAGTGGTTAGAGTTCTGTCGTTGTGTCCTTAGGCAAGACACTTCACCCACATTGCCTAGTATGAAAGTGGTGTGTGCGCGAATGATAGGTGGTGGTCGGAGGGGCCGATGGCGCAGATTGGCACCCTCGCTTCCGTCAGTCTGCCCCAGGGCAGCTGTGGCTACAATAGTAGCTTACCATCACCGAGTGTGGAAATGAATGAATAATGACTATAGTGTAGCGCTTTGAGGGGCTTTGAAAAAGCGCATTACAAGTGTAAGCCATTAATATAGTGGTTTACAATGAACTAAATGTGACATTAAATGTGATATTATGACATGTTAAAATGTAATACTAATACTTAATTTTAATGCTTAACACTACAGTGGTGGAACATAATGAAGTAAAAGTAGTAACGTACTGTAATTAATTATAAATTTCAGGTATCTGTACGCTACTTAGATTCGATTTTACCTGTCTATATTTTTGAACAGGACTGGAAAGTAAAAGTATTATTATATTTTAACATCTGATGAAAAGGAGTGGTTTTATTTTCTAACAAATATGTACAAACAAAAATATACAAAGAAAAACAGCTAGAAAATAAATAATTGATTCAGTTGTTTCTGTTGAAGAAATCTTTATCAAAGGCCATACATTTGAAGCTTTATTAGACTTCAAAATACTTTTAGTTTTTACTCTTTGAGTGCATTTTTAAACCTGCACTTTAATACTTTTACTTAAGTAGTTTTTTCATGTTATACTTTGAATTGAAAATGTTTCGCTCCGGTACTTTTACTTAACTGAGTACTTCTTCCACCACCGAATTACTTATAATACATCTCCAACACTTGTGTTTGACTTCAATGGGGAATCAGCCATGCCACAATATTGTGATTCTGTATCTTGAATATAATGGTCCTTAACCTCATGCTGTTACATATGGATGGGATGATCTGGCTCCTGTCTCGCTCTCTGCAGTTGACTTGTTTTCAGGCATACAAACTGCGGGTGACTCATGTGTACCAGCTGAAACAGCACAGCATCCTCGTGTCAGTGGGGCAGGACGAACATGGAATAAACCCTCTCGTAAGTCAGCACATCTGATCTCAAAAAAACAATAGTTTGACTGCACAAAATATACTAAAAACAAATTAACTGTTCAACTGGGCAAAGGTTTTAGGGTGAAGACACCGAAACCAACCCAACTATCTTGAAACCAAACCAACTTACTTACCCATTTCAGTTTAGTTAGCGCCTCCCTTCAGATAGATATAGGGCTCCAGCAATCTGACCAGAACTGAACAAGCGGCTTGGATGAGAACCCAAACATCTTCACACAGACTACTTAAATATTCATATGTCATTTTAGGTAAAAGTGTGGAACTTGGACAAGAGAGACAGCGGAAATCCACTTTGTACAAGAATCTTTCCTGCAATACCAGGAAATAAACCCACAGAAGTGTCATGTCTCAGTGTGCATGAGAACCTCAACTTCATGGCGATAGGTAAAATATATTCAATTTTCTGTATAACTTTGCATATATTTTTATTTCTGTATTTGTTTAATTATGACCCTAATTAAATAAACAAAGCCACTACCAGCACATAGGTTTATTTAAAGGTCCACTGTGTAAGTTTTCTGGTAGAGAGTCTGCAACCTGCTTGTCTCCAGAATGTTTTTTGCTTTGTCTAAAATGCTATGTGTGCATGTTAGTTAATAAGTTACAAGATAAATCACTTTAATGCCAATACTGGGAAACATTCTTGCCCCCCACCGGAAAAGTTCTCCTTTACATTCCCCTTTAAATTATGTGTCCTTTGTCTAAAAGGGTTTAAGTATGTTATTATACATTGCCATGACATTTCCTTTGACCCCAGGTTTCACAGACGGCAGTGTGGTTCTGACTAAAGGCGACATCACCAGAGACCGACACAGTAAAACTCTGACCCTTCACGAGGGGCACAGTCCAGTCACAGGCCTGGCCTTCAGACAGGTCGCCAAAGTCACTCACCTGTTTGTGGTCACTCTGGAGAAGGTCTATGTAAGTCATTTTATTCAGTTCAATTCAAGTTTATTTCTATAGCACATTTAAAACAACTTAAGCTTTACATAAAAGTCAACCAAAATTAAACATACAGATCACACAATACATATGAAAAGAACAATAAAACACAAAGATATCCTGCCCAGCTAGTATTAAATATATAACCTTACTCATTACAGTTCACATAACCAGTGTTCATTTGGTTATTTTGTCTAGATTTTGTCAAATGAGCGTTTTTTATTTTAGTCTACTTTCAGTCAAGAAAAATGCCATGATAATATAGTTAACCAAATCCATAATAGACTTTAATGTTGAGTATGTATTGCCTTGTTTTGGTTCACTTTGGTCTGAAAGTGTTTCCACACTTTTAAATGAACTGTCCCGGCCCGTCTGGGGTGTAGTACCCCAGACGGGCTTGTTTTGGCTCCCAGATCACTTTAGATAAGGAGGAGCTATACAGCGCATCTAGATGATTGTACCAGAGCAAACACAGACTCAGGCGAAAACAAGATGTTTATTGTGATAAAAAAGGTACAGGTGGGACATTTTATATAATCGTGATAATCACCAACAAAAAATATCTTTAAATCACCAGAATGTGCAGAAAAAAAGCTACTTATCCATAATGTTCTCCACTAGATCATAAATGTTTTCACTGATAACAATGAGTACAATTCTAGAGATGGAACTTAATCATAATATTAAAATTATAATGATTCATATCCATAACATGTCAGCAACTTTAATAATTATCATGATATAATCGTTAATTCCATGCCTAATTTCTAGTGATGGCAACTTGTATATTGAGCCCAAACATAGCCTGTATAAAGCAGTGGACTAAGTGTGTGTGACGTCACCCACAGCATTCAGCTCCAGTCAAATGAAGCTCATCAAGGCTAGAGCAGTTATAGGGGTGACCGTGAGTATCATAGCAACCAAAAAGCCAATCCGGAGTGAGGCTGTTGAAGGTAATACTCCTTCTCGCACGCAGCCTTCCAGTCATTGATGTTTAGTTTTTATTATTTGGCGAAATTATCAGTAATTTTAGTCTTTGTGGTTCCTCTGACACAGATATTTGACCCCCCTCATGACATGGATTCTTCATTTTTCTTTCAGTGCTACACATTGTCCATTAAGGAATACCCTAAACTAGAACTGGACACTCACGGATGTGGCCTTCGGTGCTCGGCTCTGGCAGACCCCTCCCAGGATTCACAGTTTATTGTTGCCGGGGACGACTGTGTGTACTTGTACCAACCAGATGAACGGGGACCCTGCTTTGCCTTTGATGGACACAAGCTGTTGGCCCATTGGCATAGAGGATACTTATTCCTTCTTATCAGAGATGCCAAATCCCCAAACAAGTGAGAAAATAGTAACTGTATCCAGAGGTGGATAGAGTAGCCAGAAATTGTAATAATATTACTCAAGTAAAAAGAAGTGGTCTAAAAAATTGGTAGGTAAAAATGTAGTTAAAGTGTCCATATAGCGCTATTTTCTGATTTGTTATAATGTTGTTTCCTCATCAGCATACAAAGAGAACATTCGTGGAGATGTGTTTACTTTGATTAACGAGGAAACAACATTATAACTTAAAGCTAATTTTACATAATATAGAACCTTTAAAGAGTAACTTTAAGGGTGTAACATCTGCTTTTTAATTTAATGTAAAAAAATAAATACAAAATCTGGTGTTTTCAAAGGATAGACCAGAAAAATTTGAAAAATAAAATATCTGGAGGAGGTGCACAAGAAACAAATAATTTCATATACTGTACTTACTTACTCACTATGGGAGAGTAAGAGAGTATTGTTACTTAGAAGTAAAAGTATGGTATCTGAACTAGTTACTCAAGTAAATGTAACTGAGTTCTACCCACCTCTGACTATAATTTATGCTAATGAGAAATGCCCATAGTAAATATAACTATGCTTTTCCTTCAGCAGGTCGGGATTTGGGAGCAGAGAAAACTCGCCTTCAGAAAAACAGCTCCTGACCATATATGACCTGGACAATAAGTTTATCGCCTACAGCGCCTCTTTTGACGATGTCGTTGATGTCGTCGCAGAGTGGGGGTCTTTCTACATTCTGACGAGAGATGGAAAGATGTTTGTGCTCCAAGAAAAGGACACGCAAACAAAACTAGAGGTAGGGCTCACTGTGATCTGTGGTTTTCAGATCCTAGAATGTGATGCTGTCACACTCCCAGATGGGGCGAACAGGAGACAGTTTTGATCATTTCTATTAGTGACTAGACCCAAGAACTGTATTACTTTAGTACAGATATATAAAATGTGTACTTGTGTAAATTGGAAAGTGAAATAAGGCTGTGCGGTGTATTTTTAACATAGTCATACTTTGAGCAAACAAAAATACACAAATATACGGTAAATAGCTAGGGGAAAAAAATCTATTCAATTGTTTCTGTTGAACAAAATTCAGCAAAATTTTTTATCAAAATCACTACATTTGAATATTTATAAGACCTCAAAATCTGCTGAAATACTTTTACTTTTTACTCTTAAAGTTCATTTTTTAATGAGTACTTCAATACGTTTAAAGATTTTTTCATATGATACTTTTACGTGAGTATTTATTTGCTCTGCTATCTGTGCTTTTTAAGTCACAAAATTAAATACTTCTTCCACCACTGATTTTAACAATATTTATTTTAGCTGCCCCCCATCTGTATTAAATGTGATTGGTCTATAGAATACTGCGATGCCATCTGAAACCCAGCAATTGCAATCAAATCGAAATCAGAATTTGAATAGATGCATTATTATGTTATTATGTTATTATCCTGTCTTGTATTGGTTTATCAGTTCATATTTAAGTCTTGTCTCAAATATGAATGCTCCAGGATGTGCTTAAAATGTGGACTTTCAACTGAATCCTACTATCAAAACATAAATCTTGAATCGTATTTGCAATTCTTGCCAGAAAAATCACAATTCGATATTTTTAGCTCTTTGCAGCATTTATTATTAGGACTTACATACTCGATATTCACATTTTGAACAGCTCCAAAACAGCATTCACAGTTGTATCAGTATTTTTGTCTAACTATATATTACAAAAGTTATTATTTCTTTTTTTTTTAGATGCTGTTTAAGAAAAATCTGTTTGTAATGGCTATAAACCTTGCAAAAAGCCAGCACCTGGACAGCGACGGTTTGTCTGAGATCTTTAGACAGTACGGAGATCATCTTTACATCAAGGGGGATCACGATGGGGCTATTCAGCAGTACATTCGGTAAGTCCAAAAATACTGAAGGCTTTTGTTTATAATTCTAGTCACTTCTCACAATATCTCCTCTTTGTTGTACTTATTTCCATAGAACCATTGGGAAACTGGAGCCGTCTTATGTCATCAGAAAGTTCCTGGATGCTCAGAGAATACATAATCTGACTGCGTATCTACAGGCGTTACACAGACAATCTCTGGCCAATGCGGATCACACCACTCTGCTGCTTAACTGTTACACAAAACTTAAAGACAGCTCCAAACTAGAGGAGTTCATCAAGGTAAATGTTGAACAAATGTTGAACATTAAAGCGCCCTTATTATGGCTTTTTCTGATCTATTATATAATGTTGTTTCCTCATCACAAACATACCTGGAGTAGTTTTTTTCATTCACACTTGTTTAACACACAAACCCTGCATACGTGAGCAGAAAACACTCTGTTCCATATTGTGATGTCATGTGGTAATACAGGAAGTGCTCTTAAGTGCTAATAAAAGGCTACTGAAACATGTGTGAATGAAACAAAACACAACTCTGGGTATGTTTTTGAGGAGGCAACAAGTTAATAACATGGCTTAAAGCTCACAAAAATCCATTTTGCATAATATAGGACCTTTAAGGACTGGCGTCTTTGGGGTTGAATAATGGCACCACTTTCTGAGGTTATTATATTTATACTGCAAGATGTCGAACTTTGAGCATTCTATTTATTTTGAATGGCCCCGTAATTACAGAGATATTAACCACAAATCAAGTCAACAAATCTGCAAATTCCTCCATAGAGTTTTGACCTGTCCTCCCACTCAGTTTTTAATTATTCATGAGTTTCAGGTTCCTGTTATAGGTAACATTTTGAGGTCTTTCCACCAATTAAAAAAATATGACATTTTCTTATTAAAAATTATGAATTACTATTGCAATTGTTATGATTCGTCATGCTGAAACCCTTGGATAGGGATTCAAAAGTGTTATGATGTCATGTGTCGTGAACACAACCTATTGAAGGGGAAATATCCCAGACTTTTGAACATAACTATTTTCTCAGACGAGTGAAGGCGAGGTGCACTTTGACGTGGAGATCGCCATCAAGGTTCTGCGCCAAGCCAGTTACCACAGCCACGCAGTTTTTCTGGCTGAAAAACATGATCACCATGAATGGTACCTGAAAATCCAGCTAGAAGACCTGAAGGTATTGAAACAGAAATACATTTAAAGGTGTACTATGTAACTTTTACGCGATGTATGTGGGGGGGTGTGCCACCTTTTTTATCTCCAGTGAGCTCAGGCAGGTGATGTACCACCTCCAGAAAGTTACATAGTGTTTCTTTAATAAATGTTAATAAGTAATTAAATGCAAGTGGGTAACTGAATACTAACAGAAAGGTTACATAGTGCACCTTTAAAGTTGAGCCTTGAAAGTTTAAACTGAATAAACTGAAACTAAAATGTAGATTTCTTCTGCTTCTTCATTAAGAACTACCAGGAGGGTCTGCGTTACATCGGGCGTCTGCCGTTTGACCAAGCTGAGAGCAACATGAAGCGTTATGGAAAGACCCTGATGCACCATGTCCCTGAAGGCACCACGCAGCTTCTGAAAGGCTTATGCACAAACTACCAGCCCAGTGGAGACGCTATAGACACAACCAGTCTGGACAGAGGTCGGGTAAACAAGGTTTGTTTACTTCATTTAACTAGACTCCGGTAATTCAAATAAAAGTGATAGTTTTTTTAAACTGTTGACTGTTACAGGCTAATTCTGAAGAGTTCATTCCGATTTTTGCCAATAACCCCCGTGAGTTAAAAGCCTTCCTGGAACACATGATCGAGGTGGAGCCACGATCGTCCCAAGGAGTTTATGACACTTTACTGGAGCTCCGCCTTCAAGACTGGGCCCATGAACGTGACCCTGAGGTATACAGTATGATCTGAGATGCTTCATTTTATTTAACTATTTAATAGGGACAATGCACATTAATGAACATCTGTATTGAACTAATGAAAATACACCAGAGCAACCAAGCTAATTTACATCTATAGTCCCTAGGCAGGCAACAAAACAAAATCATACAAATAGTACAGCCAAGAAATAAAAAAAATAAATAAAAAAAGTGCAACAATGTGAAAATGTGGTGTTTCTACACATGTGTTTCAGAGAAAGAAAGTCCTGCAGGGGGAGGCGTTGTCACTGTTGAGGAGCGATCACACAGTGTTTGACAAGGCCTTAGTTCTCTGTCAAATGCACAACTTTAAGGAAGGCGTTCTATATCTGTATGAGAAGGGCAAACTGTGAGTTATTTATTTATTATTTTTTATTTTCAATTGGTGAAACAGCAGCTGTAATAATTTTGAAAACTGCATACTTAAAGCTTACATATTGGCTGTATATTTTTTTACTTTTGTATATTAAAGGTCCTATATTACACAAAATTGACTCTTGTAAGCTTTTAGTCATGTTATAATGTTGTTGCCTCATCAAAAACATACCTGGATTTGTGTTTTGTTTCATTCACACATGTTTGAGTAACTCTTCATTGTTAGTCTGTCTACATCTCCAAAGCTCAAAATGCTTTGAGATGTAGACAGCCAAGGAGCCATTAACATTTTCAAGTTAATGGCTCCTTTCACTCTTTGTTTAGTAGAGACCACTTCCTGTATTACCACATGACATCACAAGGTGGAACAGAGCATTTTGAGCTTTGGAGGTGTATTTAGGGTTTGTGTGTTGAACGTGTGAATGAAGCAAAACTCAACTCCAGGTCTGTTTGTGAGGAGGAAACAACATTATAACATAAATCAGTATAAAATAGTGTAATGTGGGCCCTTTAATGCTTTTGTACTTGTTTACTGTTGTAAGGTGACCTTGTGTCCACGAATGCACCTAATAAAATATATTATTATTGTTACTACTATTACATTTACATGCACAACAAAACGCTTTTCATTTTCTGATTTCTGTAGTTACCAAATTATTCAAATGTAAAGAACTAAATCAAAGACAAAACATAGAGGTTTGAAAGGTGTTTTTTATTACTTCCATATACAACTGATCCTCTGTGTTTGGATGTAGGTACCAGCAAATCATGCACTACCACATGCAGAATGAGGAGTATGGGAAGGTGGTGGAGGCATGTAAACGCTATGGCGACCAGGACAGTTGCCTGTGGGAGCAGGCCCTCGGATACTTTGCCCGAAAAGAGGAAGACTGCAAGGCTTACATCAGTGAAGTGCTTCAGCACATCGATCAGAACAACCTGATGCCTCCATTACTGGGTGAGATAGTTTTCTTTGGTTCAATATCACATCCATTTCACTGTCTGGCCAGCCCATACCACATACTTTTACAAAACTTTACAAAGACGTGTGGGTCTGGAACATAGACTGTATAAAGAAGTGGACTAAGTGAGTGTGACGTCATGCATAGCGTTCAGCTCCAGTTAAATAAAGCTCATCGAGGCTAGCCATTATAGGGGTGAATTTGGAGTGAGTTTCATATTTGCAATTCCGACCACGAGTATCATGGCAACCAAAGAGCCAATCCAGAAGCAAAGCTGTTGAAGGTAACATCAGAATCATGTAGAGCGGGTTAATATGAGCATTTTAAGACAAAAATGATGAACCTGACGACAGCAGTTATCGAGAGAGGGTTGACAGTTTTCTAATGTAGAATTAATTGCAGCCAGAGTCAATGGAGCCGGAAGTGCGCCCGTGATCATTTCCTATTTGGAACACGGTGGCTAGCAGGCTAGCTATGTCCAATTTTATATATATATATATATATATATATATATATATATATATATATATATATATATATATATAGTCTGCAACTGTATTCTGTCTGATTGCTGTGATTGACAGGCGTATTAACCAATCAGAAAAATTCTTAGTCTGTTTGTGTCAAAACAAACATGGCAAATTATTAGTAAAAATAGAAAGAAAAAATAACACAGAGGACTTAGAAACAACACAGATTTCTGCAGAATCAGCAAGTGAAACACCTTACCTCTTATTTATCTGAGGTAAAAGAAAATGTATATTTTGTTTTGAATGATATGAATGAGAATTTTTGAGAGGAGAGGCTGTGAACGGACCATCCCAAGTTAGGATGGAGGTTTAACTCACGTCATAGTTTGGTTCCAGAGCCCTCTGCATTCAAACAAAGAGGGACTGGCTGGGCAGATAACCATTTCACACTGTTATAAATGATGTTGTAAATGCCGTGTTTGTATTCTGTGTTTATAGTGGTACAGACATTGGCACACAACTCTACTGCCACACTATCAGTCATTAAGGATTACCTCATCACCAAACTCCAGAGGGAAAGCCAACAGATCGAGACTGATGAGCGAAAAATACGCCAATATCGAGAAGAAACTGCTCATCTTCGGTCAGAAATAGAAGAACTTAAAACAAGGTGGGAAAAATTGTTGTGTGACTCCCCATAGGTCTGAGCAATATAGCAAAAATGAATCACTTTTTTTCTCATATTGTTCAATCTTAATTTTGTTTTTATTCCAAAAACAAAATAAAAATGACTTATAGTGGTGATTTCAATATAAAACTATCAAAATAAAACTAGAATACTTTACATCAGTGTCGTTTAACACAAGAAATGGCTCAATATATTACCTCAAAGTCAGAACTCTAAACCACTCCAAACCACATGTTTTTACATTAGTTATGTCAGACTGTAGCACATCATTGACAACTACCCAACCTTGTTTCTACTGGTAGAACGTAATGAAGTACAAGTAGTAAAATACTGCACTTAGGTAGAATTTTTATGTATCTTAAGTACATTTTACAGTGGATACTTTTTACTTTTACCTCACTTCACTACATTTGAGAGCAGGTGTCTGTACTCTCTACTCCACTACATTTTTGAACAGGGCTGAAAAGTAAAAAGTAATTTTCATATATGATTTGAGGAGTTATTTTTACCATGTTTGTGGTGACCATTTTTGTTCAAACTTTGGCTTTGAGCAAACAAAAATAAATACACAAAATTCAAAAGAAAAACTAAGAAATTGATTTGTATTGCAATTGTTGACTTGATCTTGATTGATCTTTTTTTTTTTTTTTATCAATATTGCTACGTTTGCACTTTAACAAATGAACAACACTTGTGTGACATACTTTCACTTTTTACTCTTAAAATAACATTTTAAACAGGTACTTAAATACTTTTATTGAAGTGTAGACTTTTACATGTGATATTTTTACTTTTAATTGAGTAACTTTATACCTCTGTATTTGTACCTTTACTTTTTACTGAGTACTTCATCCTCCACTGCCACATTTTGCCAGTTATAATCATGTGACATTAAGCCTGTTTTTAATTTCAGTGCCAAGATTTTTCAGAAGACCAAGTGCAACATGTGTAACAGCCCCCTGGAGCTGCCATCAGTTCACTTCCTGTGTGGCCACTCTTTTCATCAGCACTGCTTTGAGAGTTACGCAGAGAGTGAGGCCGAGTGTCCCACCTGTACTCCAGAGAACCGCAAAGTCATGGATATGCTGCGTGCACAGGACCAGAAACGAGACCTACATGATCATTTTAATAATCAGGTAAGGAATTCTAAATATAGAACTTGACTCCAGATGCGCCCCCAGAACTGCTCTAGCCTCGATGACCTTCATTTGGCTGGAGCCGAGGGCTATGGCTGACGTCACACTCCCTTAGTCCATTTCTTTATACAGTCTATGGTGTAGTATAATTGACAAAAGAAATAATCAAAACCTGTTAAATGAGATCTGTCCTCCCCACATAAAAGCCTGCTTTAGTTGTATAAGTAAATTTCTCAAATTATTTTTGTTTATTATTATTTTTATTTTTAATAGTTTATAGCATGCCGGTTTTGTCTCTGTGAAGCTGTATGTTCAATTCAAGCCATAAAAATATATTTAAAAAAAAACAAAAAAACAACAGCAATTTCCTTATTTCTTTTGTGAATTGTATAAATTCAGAAATAGATTTGAATAAATTCTGTGTCTTTAGAAACCAGAACACTTTGGGGTGGGCATTCATTGTTGTTCATTGTGAAGAATAGAATAATTATTATTTTTATTCTTTTAAAGTTAATATCTTTATAAATCCTTATCACATTTCCCTAACACAAATGTGTCTCTCCTCTGTTCCAGCTGCGTGCCTCTAATGATGGATTCTCTGTTGTGGCCGATTACTTTAGTCGTGGCGTGTTTAATAAGATCACACTGGTCACAGACCCTCCAGGCAGTAAAGGAGTGAGCAGCCTTGAAGCCAACCTCCAAAGAGATCTGCTCATCCACACCAAGAGGAATAACTAGAAAGCTGCTCTCATCTGACTGCATCTGTAATATCTTTATGAGCATCTTTATTATTATTATGAGCATCATACTGACCTGAGCTGCCTGAGTGTCCCAGTTAATCAGTCGCTTATGTGACTGATGATTGACTTTCATTTTATACAAAAAAGTGTGAACTGTATAAATGTGCACAAATGCATCTTGTTCTTGAACACAGTCTTTGACTTCTACATTGCACAGTCTTGAACACATTAAGGGGAACCTTAAAAATTAAATATGCTACGAAATATGTTTGTGTGTAGTAAGGGAGATGCAGTAGTTTTTTTATTTCTCATTTTATTATGTTGCTTTCTCAACATTTGTGAAACAAATAACTTCAATAAATGTATAATAGTCCTAAGCAAATATTTGTGCTACTCATTTATGATTCCATAAGTTACAATACTATACATATTGTTTGTAAGAAATAACATGCTGATGACTGATAAAAGTATTTGTAGAGGTGGGTAGTATTGTTACATTTACAAAAGAAAATGTACTTTTCAGTGCATTCAGACAGTTCTCCTAAAATGTCTTACTTTGTACTTCTACTACTTAAATAATATTATTTTAAACTAACCGCACTCTTACTTTAGTACCGTTTTTGTTCCTTTAAACACCTTTTGAGTATTTGTATAACTCAGTTGAAGGCTTGTGATTGCACAGTCTTACCTGGAACTCTCGTCGTCTTGTTACCGCCCACTTTTTGGACGTGGACCAATGAACTGCAGCCAGAAGACGCTTGCCGGTGTCTGGCACGTCACGTGGACCAATCACAGCACAGTGCGTGGAGCGGTGGGCGGGCTTTAGCTCTCAACCGTCAAGTGTGCGTGAGAAAGCTAGTGGACTTTCATTTCAAAATAATAGCAAAATCAACTAAGTTTCACCAAACGCGGATAAATGACGATGTATTTTAGAAGTGACACGATTCCAAAATAATTAACAATTTATTTGATTCAATATCTACTGTAATTTTCCTTGTTGTATGCCGTTTTGTCTTTATTTTAGCAGTTAGCAACAACGCGCCAACCGGAAACAGCTTCTTTGAATACAGTTAAGTTACGTAGCATTTGCCAGAGCAGGACTTGAGTGGATCCAATGAGCTGACGCCGCGTCCTGGGCCCAACACAGAGCAGCACGCCGGTGATAAAGGGAACTAAAAACTACCCAGCGTGGCGTTTACGAAGCTTTTGGACAACGACAAGAACAGAAAAGTACTGTAAAAAACAGCGTGTATGAAGTGGAGCTCATTCAGTAATCAGTAAGGCAAAGGTAAGACCACGCCACTGCAGTGTGTCATTCATGCTTCCCATTGATTGTGAGCTAGCTATCAGTAGCTGTCAATGTTTGTAATACAGTTTATCATCTTTTTACACATTTCATTCCTATTTTAAAGTATTCTTGACTAAGCTACCATTTTTACACAATGATAAACATAAGCACAGTGCTGAAAAAGCTTCTTAGTGCACGCAAGTTTTAAAAATTCATCTTCAGAGCATCAGCAACTTTGCAGCTAAACTAGCCATCTATCCCTTCCTGTCGTTTACTGAGAAGTCTATAAAAACATTTTGTAATGAATGCGTCCTTGCGTGGGCACAAATGCTTAATCTTGCTTGTGTCATTGAAACTTGATATTTTATGTTTTTTCGTCCATATGGTTCATTCATAATGCCTGCCTTCTGCCCTCTGGGTGGATTCAAATAGTAGCCTGGTGATTTTGAATATCCTGGAGCTGGGTTGTGTCCACACCTCTTAAATACAAATTACACTGTTGGTGGCACGTGACTGATAAACAGTAGCATTTGATAATTCTTCAGCTGAAGACATTTTATATCAGAATAAATATGATTTCATTTCATTTGTTTTCTTCATCTTTTTTTTTTTTCTTCTGCTCTGTTTCCTCCAGCAGAAAAAAGTCACAAAACCTCAACTTAAATATCAGTATTACAGTAAAAATATAATACAGCAAGTCTTTTTTTTTTTTGTCAAATATCCCCCGGGTGAAAATAAAACTCTTTTGTACTGTAAATTAAAGACGCTGTAAATTACAATGTAGCCCCAAAATTGTCTTAAAACCGTTTTTTTTTTGTGTGTGTGTGTGTGTGTGTGTGTGTTTATTGCACTGAAAGCATGCATCATTACTTTGAACACTTGCATCTCCACAAACCTGACTCTTATTTGGCTATGTTTGTTTGTTTATATTTGTTAAGGAAATGTTGTTCCTTTGGCTATAATCTTATCCACAGTATGGCATAATATTCATAGAGATGCATGTGATGTGCCACCTCCGGAAAGTTATATACTGTACCTTTTGAACTTGCATATATTTACATGTTTATATATTTACATACTTTTGTATAATTGTACTTAAATATGTAAATGTGGTTCCAGCTCCCACAGATGAATGCTGTTGTTGTGTCATTAGGCAAGACACTTTGCCACCTCACCCCCAGTGTGTGTGCGTGTGGGTGTGTGTGCGCGCGTACGCGAATGAGTATGTGTGAATGGCTCCTTGATGTAAAGCGCTTTGAGTGAAGGTCACATTTTTATATAGCACTTTCACACCAAGTTGTATACATAATAAGTGCAAACATTAAATTTAAACAAAAATCAATGAGGAAGTCTGTAACTTTTAATCATATCCTGCCTAAAACTACAAGATGAAGAAGCTTGGAGAGGATATGGAAGTGATTTATGTTCGTCTTATTGAGTTTTATTCTTTTTCAGCTCATGATGGGACAGAGGAAGCTGCCAGTCATAACACTCTTCTGCCTTGTTTTGGCACTGTTTCCTCATGATGCAGGTAATATTTAATTCATCTATTTTAGAAACTGTGTCTTTGATGGGTTGTATTTAAGATTTTTAAAAATATTAATCATAATTTGATCTCGTAGCTTCTGTGGCTGTCATGTCGGTCGATCTGGGAAGTGAATGGATGAAAATGGCGATAGTTAAGCCTGGTGTGCCAATGGAGATCGTCCTCAACAAGTGAGTTTATTGTGTCCAAATGCATCATATGGTAAAACCAGCTGGACTGCAGGTCTTAATATCACTAACGATCAAAAGTTTGGACACATCCTCTATTCAGTGTTTTTTTTTTTTTCTTTTTTTACTATGTGCTACATGTCATACATGCAAACACAAAAAGTTGTCAAACGTAATGCTATGTTGTTTTGGGTTTGTTTTCTTTATTTTTATTACTTTCTAAATATCATATACCAGTACATACAGAATACATCAAATATATGAAGCAAGATCTATGGAATTATGTAGCAAAGAATACAAGATAAATGGCTCTACTCAATGTTTTTTCACCCACACAAAGGATAGTACTTAAAACATTTTTAAAAATGTACTTTATTCTTTACTACATAATTCCACACATCTTATTTTATATATTTGATGTCATCTGTATGCATATAAAATGTAAATCAATTTAAAAAACATTGGAATGAACTTTTGAATGGTAGTGTATACACAAATCACAGCATTATGTTTGACACCTTTTTGGCCGATTTACATCGCCATGGTCAGGCTTTATAAGTTAAATGTTTATAATAATAGTGTGACAGCAGTGGCTCTAGTGCAAATTGTTGTTGTGTCCATAGGCAAGACACTCCAGCCACATATCCTAGTAGACATGTGGTCAGTGCAGCTGTTACTACTGCAGAGTATAGAGTGAATAAACGGTGCACTTTAAAACACTCTTTAAAGGCACTATTTCAATTCAGTGCATTATTATTTATTGCTACTACGAGCAAAGTAGTAGAAACAACAAAGTGTGACTATAAAGAGTTGTAGGCTTGTCACAATAACATATTTTGAAGTTCAATAAATACACAACAGAATGAAACACTTTAAGGTTAACATTAAGGTACACTTCATAAAGACTTTAGTTTGCATCGGTAATGAGTCATAGAAGTTATCCATTCGGCCTTTCATGGCTTAAATATTATCATATAGCCAAAAAATAACCCAAAATTTCCCAGTAGTGCAAAGAAAAAGTGTACACAATAAATATTGACCCCACAGAAGAATATGCGGCCATTATCGTGACAGGCCTTGAGGGACTGTATTCTCTTTATTTTTCACGCAGTCAAGGAAAAAAATAAATAACTTAAAGCAAAAATTGTGTAAAACCACTCTAACATAGATGTCATCTTCCTTCAGAGAGTCGAGGAGGAAAACTCCGGCTGTCGTGTGCCTAAAGGAAAACGAGCGGCTTTTTGGTGATAATGCCTTAGGAGTGGTATGACCCCTTTTTAATATTACAAATGTATATGAATGTGTCTTTATCTCTGTTTATAATGTTTATTTTCTCTGTTTCAGTCTGTAAAAAATCCCAAAACCGTCTATAGATATCTTCAGTTACTGTTGGGTAAAAAGCTTAGCAACCCACAGGTGGCGCTCTATCAGAAACGCTTCCCTGAGCACCTGCTCCAAGAGGATCCTCAGCGTGGCACCGTTTACTTCAAATACTCAGAGTAAGTTTGTACATCACATCTTTTTTCTGTGTGTTTTGATTAAGCCCATTTGAATTGAGAGTCAGTTACTGTATTTCTAAACGTGGGTGATCGGTTTGGGTCTTTTTAATCAAGAGCCAACCCTCTATCAGTAAAAGTATGTGGTTTGGAGCAGAGGGTTTATTTTAGAAGAAGAATTTGATTTGTTTTTTTTTATTAAAAGTTTATCTTGTGGGACTGCAAGATTAATTGCAATCAAATCAAAGTCACAATTTGAATGGGAAGGCTGCAGGCTCTTACACAAACAACAACATATCCGGCCTTATTCCACATAAAAACTGCTTAACCCTGTAGTTTAGATCTGTAAAAACATGTTTTGAAATGCCTGTGTGTCAGATGCCCTCCCTGTGTGCTCATGAGGTTTTATTCTGCATAAAAACTGTTAACCCTGTACAAACATACTTCTTGTAATTATTTTTTCAGTTCATATTTCAGACTTTGTGGTTAGATTTTCCAATTTATGTTCAGAAGAAGTTACAGTCGCGATACTTGTCCCAAAAAATCACAATTAGATATTTTCCCAAAATTGGTCAGCCCTGTTATCTTGTTTATTCTAGGAAAGACATTTTTAAAGTAATGTTTGTTTAATAAGACTGAAAAAAAATGGTAAAACGAGAATATTTTTTCCCTCAAGTTCGTCAACTTGAGGGAAAAAATGACACATTTATCATCTCACCCAGACCGTGTTTAAATAGATTTTTTTTTCTCTTTTGTTTTCCAGGGATATGCAGTATTCACCAGAAGAGCTACTCGGGATGATGCTCAATTACTCTCGGGTTTTGGCTCAAGATTTTGCTGGTTAGTTTTGGTTGTCAAGAAATAATAATCTGCAACACTTTATAATAATCATATGAAAAGTATGAACAAAGACTCAGAATGTATAAATGTATCAATAAACTTGAATTGAAAATAGTTTAAGAATGATTCTGGTTGAGTAACTACTTAAAACTACAGTATATTGGTAAAATTTGGAAATTTTATTGCACTGAAAAGATTAGAAAAACATGCGTCCTTACTGTGGGTAGGCTTGTATCCCCACAAATCTGACTCGCCAAGCCTGAATCATTCTTAATAAACCATTTGAATTATCAATGAAGTTTTTGTTCATACTTAGGAAGAATGAAGGTGTAGTTATTATAAAGTGTTACTGATGATCCTTCCAAAATTCATTGAGCTTGACAGTGATATTTTTGTTTTAATATTTCAGAACAGCCAATCAAAGATGTAGTGATCACGGTGCCAGCGTTCTTTAACCAGGCCGAGCGCAGGGCTGTGATCCAGGCCGCACAAATGGCTGGTCTAAAGGTGCTTCAGCTCATCAACGACAACACTGCTGTGGCCCTCAACTACGGTGTGTTCAGGAGGAAGGATATCGATAACAATGCTAAGGTGACTATAGTTAATGCAAATAAGAGACCTATGTTATAATGAGAAGTAATGACGTTTGTGTAACCCCTCAGTCGTCTAGGTATCCTCCATAGTAGCTTCTTCAGCCCCTTAACTGAAGAAGCTACTATGATGTGGTTGACAGTTTTGAATTTTCTTTTACTAAGAAATAATGAAAGACTTTTGGACTCATGCCTGATTATTTTCCTACAGAGTGTGATGTTTTATGACATGGGCTCTGGAAGCACAACTGCCACCATTGTCACCTATCAGACCGTGAAAACCAAGGACTCTGGGACTCAGCCTCAGCTCCAGATCCGCGGTGTCGGGTGAGACAAAAGGCTTGTTTGAGAAATGGATTCATGTTTTATGGCTCAGACGCTTATGTACAGTGTGAACAGAGCTCGGGATTGTGTTATCAAAAAATGTTCAGTTATCCTAAGCAGACTTCAAATCATGCTAAACTGATCTGCATTTTGGCTTTCAAAAGTGAAATTCTATCATAGATTCTGACGTGAATGCTATGGTGTCGCTTAAACCCAGCCTGTGCGTTCTTCAGTGATATGCATTTTGTCATCCAAACCTGCTCATGTGATACACGAGACACCAGACGCTCTGGTCACAGAACAGTGTGTGTTCATATTATTCACAGTATTTGCTTCAGTGAGAACTATGCTATTAAAGAGATATATTTAGCAGTCCAAATTGGAGAGAGTTTACCTATGAACTAAGAATAAGATTTTTTAAGACACCAATTACTCTTGCCAGCAGAGGGCATTTGCATTTTCATTATAGTTGGCTAAAGTGTGGGAAAAAGGGTGATTTTTTTTTTTTTTTCTCTCTCTCACATTTTTGTGGAGTGTTCAGTGGTGACAGTGTAATGGGATCGAGTGAGAAAAGAAATTAGGAACATTCTAGATTTTAATATAACATTCAACGTCTACCTGGTAATACTGTGTGCTGCCACACCTGATGTATGGGACAAAGACAAAACGTATGTGTTAAGAGTCCTTGTGTTGATTGCACATGCCACCAGCTGGCTCAAACCATATCGCCAACACTGGAACAATGAACTCAAAGGGTTAAAACTCTGAAATGCATAGAGTATATCACTTCAATTGTAAAACTGAAGAGAGAAATATACCTGAGGAAATGGTAATCTGTAATTTTTATACAGTATATAAATTATACATTTGACATCTCAAACTATGCTATCAACAAAAACGAATAGCAGTACATGGTATTTACAATTTTAAGTTTATGTTTATAGATATGTGGCTATTTGTCAAGAATTGTTTAGGTTTTTTAAAAATGCTTTTTTAAAAAAAAAGTAGGTTACTTATAAATAACCCCAGACCCTGTTGTTGTGTGAGTGCAGTTTTGACCGCGGTCTTGGAGGTTTTGAGATGGACCTGCGGCTGCGTGACCATTTGGCTAAACTGTTTAATGAGCAGAAGAAAAGCAAGAAAGATGTGAGGGAAAACCACAGAGCCATGGCCAAGCTGCTCAAAGAGGCTCAGAGGCTCAAGACGGTTCTCAGCGCCAACGTTGACTTCATGGCACAGGTCTGTCTCATGTTTTTAGTTTGTGTTGTTTTATTTTAAAGGAGAGGCTAAAATCTGACCACGTTTCACAGGTCGAAGGTTTAATGGATGACATTGACTTCAAAGCCAAAGTGACCCGGAGTGAGTTTGAACAGCTGTGTGCAGATCTGTTTGAGAGAGTGTCTCAGCCAGTGCAGGATGCCCTCACCAGTGCAGAGATGAGCATGGTACAGTCTCTATGGAACACAAAATGAACAAAAGGCAAGATCAGTGTTTCACTAACACCATTACATCACACAGGAGGAAATCGAGCAGGTGATCTTAGTCGGAGGTTCAACTCGTGTGCCAAAGGTTCAGGAAGTGTTGCTCAAAGCTGTTGGAAAGTAAGTATAATGCCAGAGATGAGTTTACAAACAAGTAGGATGGTAAAAGTTTGAGACAAAGTTGCCACAAGATTGTGCACACATGACAAAAAAAAGTCTTGTGCGATATTTTATTTTTATACAATTTTTAAAATTCATTATAATTTTTTCCCTGTGTTTACATTTGGATTTGACATAAAGTTTTGAGTTACACATCCTTAAGAAGCTGTATCTCCAAAACTCAGTGGTATAATGACAACAAAAGACTAAAATAAAATGAACACAAATTCTTAGGCCAAAATTGTGAACTAGATTGTACAATTTATTTATTACAAATGAGGTAAAAAATTCCATCTTGTTTCATTCTTGTGGAACCAATCTTGTGTCTTGTCTCATCTCGGAGTTGTGTCTCATCCCATTACTGCAAACAAGCGTAGTATAAAGCATGTAATTCTTACTCTGCAGAGAAGAGCTCGGGAAAAACATCAATGCAGATGAGGCGGCGGCCATGGGCGCTGTGTACCAGGCTGCTGCTCTGAGTAAAGCCTTCAAAGTAAAACCTTTCCTGGTCAGAGATGCAGCTGTGTTCCCCATTCAGGTTTGAAAAAAACTGTTTACTTTCTTTGTTTATTTTTATTTTTTGTAAATTGGTTTGTACTTGTTGCTCAGTACTGCCCCTCTCTGGATATATTGATGCTCCTTCTTTTGAATAACAATTGACAGCATTCTCAAGATTCCAGCCTTTTTAAAAATTATTATTAATCAGACATTTTCAGACACGTTTTGATCATTGGACCAATCAGAGACAGGGACGGGTTACAGTTTATGGTAAAGAAAATTGTCCAGAACCTAGCCCAAACCCCACCTACCCCCAGCTCTGGCTAATAAAACACATTTTCTTCTTTTTAAAGTGAGACTAAACACCTAAACTCTGCCCACAACCACATTCCAAATAGAGCTGCTAAACTGGGTAGTGGTTTCAGGACTAAAGAAATGAGTGACGGGGAGGAGGGGCAGGGTCTGTCGACATAAAGAACAATGTGATTGGTCTAACAGGTATCCACATTTCAAACTCCGCCCCTGCGACCATATGTTTGTAATCAGAAATACCTGGCTGTGATCATGAAAGTCCTGTGTGATGTCACATAGTACTTGAAATTGCAGTGGACCCTAGAGAAAGCACACCCTTTGTTTTTGACAAATTCACGTAGTTTGACAAATTCACCTAGCTTGCTCCAAAATTTAAAAAGGGGCTTAAAAGTTGCCCACCTTCCGTGAATCGGTGACTTTAATCTTCATTAAATGCTACGTTTTGCATTTTATTTTATGTTTGTTTTTGTATTTGTAGATACACTTGAAAGATTGAAATGAAAAAATATTTTAAAAAAGGATTAGGAGCAGTAAACCATGCTATAGTAAACACTATATACACACTTCAGTAGCAAAAAAGTTGATTCAGTGTTTAGTTCCACTTTACATATTTGTCTTAAAGTCCCTGTTTGTTGTGCACAGGTGGAGTTTAGTCGTGAAACTGAAGAGGACGGTGTGAAGATGGTAAAACACAACAAGCGCATTTTGTTCCAGCGGATGGCGCCATATCCCCAACGTAAGGTCATTACATTCAACCGATACACTGATGACTTCAACTTTGAGGTCAACTATGGGGACCTCAGCTTTCTTTCTCAAGAAGATCTGAGGTATGTTTTTACTTTTAGGATATTTTTTTTTACTCCCCAGATCCAACAGTTAATATTTTTAATCTTATTCTCTCGCAGCATGTTTGGGTCTCGAAACCTTACCACAGTCAAACTCTCAGGAGTGGGAAGCAGTTTTCAAAAACACTCAGACGCAGAATCAAAGGGGATCAAAGCCCACTTCAACATGGACGAGAGTGGACTTCTTTTGCTGGATCGGGTTAGTCAAATATATGGCAAAAAATATTTAAAACGCCTAATTGTTTAACCTGTGCTTGACCTTATAAGGCATAGACTGATTATTGCATTTCTGTTCAGGTTGAGTCTGTGTTTGAAACCATTGTGGAGGAGAAGGAAGAGGAGTCGACATTGACAAGTAAGCTCATTTAATGTTTTAAGGGCATTTTCATTTATGTGTAGTACAGGGTGTCCATAAAGTCTATTTACAAATAAAAAAATATATATATTACTAAGGTAATTGATGACATATCTTACTCAGATTTGTTCTATTGTAGTCAGTGGTTTAAAAACATTTATAAGAACTGAGTACAGTACAACAAATCTAATTAATATACCTTATCAACTGTCTTTGTAAATGTGTCAAATGTTACATTTTTTAATTGTAAAGAGACTTAATGGACACCCTGTATAATGTGCGTTCCCTTATTATTATTTTTTAAATTTAATCATAGATTTATTAATTATTCATGGTTTGTATGTTATACCGCCAAAGCAAGTTCCCAATTTGTGGATTTTGTAATTTTTTTTTTTTTTAAATCTATGATAATGACAATAAAATTGATTCTGATACCTCTCTACATTCTAATGCAGAGGGATATTTGTGATATATTAACGTTGGTAAATAATAATGTAACAACCTCGTCCATAGAACTGGGCAACACCATTTCCACCTTGTTTGGTGGTGGATCTTCTGAACCTGCTCCCAACATAACAGAACCGGTCCAGGTAATCTTTCCTTCATTTTCTTTTAGAGATTTAAGGTGTAAACAAGATCTACTCTTGTGAGCTTTAATGCTGTTACCTCCTCAAAAACAGACCTGGAGTTGTTTTGTTTCATTCACACATGTTTGAGTGCTCTGTTCCACCTTTTGATGTCAAGTTGTAGTTTTCAAGTTAACAGCTACTTTTTACCATACCTAGTTCAGTAGAGATTGGCAATTCCAGGGCTGAAATTGTCAAAATTATTCTAGTGAAAGTGTATGGAGTTTAAAAACACAGTGGAGCACTTCCTCTATTTCCACATGACATCACAAGGTGAAACAGAGTGTTTTCTGTGTGAGAACTCTGCTTAAATATGCAGAGTTTGTGTATTGAGTGTATGTGAATGAAGCAAAGCTCCAGGTTTGCTTTAGATGAGGAAACATAACACAGATCAAAAGATAGCATATTATGAGTTATGATTGTGCAATACTTATTGTTGTGAAATTTGAATGCAAAATTGTGTTTAGGATGAAGAGGAAGTCCCCCCTGAATCTGGGAAGGATGACAAAGAGCAGGAAAGTAATGAGGAACAGAAAGATGAAGCAGATAAAAAGAAGCAGGACGAGTCAGAGAAGAGTGAACCTGAAACGGAGAATGCAGAGGAGGCAGGCAGCAAGACTGAAGCCAAGGTAAACATGGACACACAGCACTGGGGATGCACCGATATAATACTGGTATAGAATATTAATGTCGATACTGAAAAATAAGCTGGATCGGGTATCTGACATTGGTTATGCAAGTCATATTACAACCAATTAAAGGCTCAATAAGGATATTTACAGTCTGGTTTTGGCCCCAGATTGTCCCATAATGTTTGAACTTTTATTCATACAAAGCTGTTCTGTAGTTATTTGAAGGATAACGGTTCATAACTCATGTGGGTCTCTTGTGTAATAAGTAAACTGTGTTTTGAGGGAATAAGGGCCATTTTCCGTCCCTACACTGGAATTGGTTAATAACGGCTATCAACAGATAAAGTAATGCCAGTATCATAATCGGTGCATTACAAAAATATAAAAACCTGGCATATGCACTCTAATTGTTATCTAGTTTGGTTGGATAGTACTTTTGGTAAATATTTATCCGTTTTTCATTGGTTAAGTGGCAGTATTTTTAGTAAAGTCATTTATCGTGTGGGTTAAGTTCTTAAAATAACACGCAATAGACGAAATCTGCAAAGTAGTCAGCTTTATTTTTTACAATTATATATGTTTTAAGGCTGTAAAACCCCTCACCACACACTTTATACACTTTTCTCAGACAGGCATGAACATTTTCTCACATTTCTCTTGTTTAAACACTCAAAGTCTTGTGCCTCTGCTCCAGCAGTATCCACAGAGGTACCTCTCTGTGCAGAGAAACACTTAAGTCCAAAGTGTTTCTGAAATCTGTCACAGAACGTCTCATCGACACTCTGGGTTTTGTCGGGGAGAAAACTTGCCAACATACAGCACTTCAGAGTCACACTGCGATCAAACAATTATGTAAATGTGACCCTAATCTATTGTTCTCACCAGTCTCTTGAGGCTGTGGTTTGGTGGATTACAGTTAGATTTACTATGATGGTTTTTTTTTTTGGTGTCTTCCTTGCTTAAATAGACCAACACGATAGGACAGTGTACAGCTCAACTGTTATTCAGCAACTTAACTCATCTCATCTTGTGCACGCCCTGTGCGCGTTCACTCCTGTTACATATTTATCGGTCCGCTCCTCAAATGTGCTGTACTGCAACAATAAGTAGGAGCCAATATTATAATGAAAAAAAGTAAATCGTGTATCCAATGTAATATAATAAATAATATTCATTGTTAATAAAATAAGTACAAAGTAATACATAAAATACTAATAACCCAAATAAATGTTAATACATAAAATAATATACGTTAAATCAAAGGTTACATAAATTTGGCTGAACATATTCTGTACTGTACAGGAGACACGGCATGGAGAAGATCGATTGACAATGGTCTACAGTCCCTCAGCCAATCAGGACAGGGAACACGATGCACATTCATACACTGTAAAAAAAAAAAAAAAAAAATGCATGCAAAATTGCACTAAAAAACAAAATCCAATGCACTTTACATCGAAATATTGTCACCTCTCTCTAACTGCTGCAGTGAGCCTCATCATTTTGGTCTTAAAATGTTTGTATTAACCTGCTCTTTGTGATCCTGGTATTTTTATTTTTCTATTTTGTCTGTGATTCAAGATATAAACATTAACAGACAAATTAGGAGTCTTCTCGAGGTTGCTTAGCAACAGGTTTGATTGACAGTGTTGCTAAGCGCCTGCTCCCTGTTAGACCAGTGGTGTAGGAGAGAAGGGGCCTTACGTTCAACAGTCTCGCTCCGCATTGGCTCTTTAGATCACAAGTACATATGGTGAAACATGGTATCTATAACGTTACATTTGTGTCACTCCAGGAAGAAAAAGATGCAGAGAAGACTGAGAGCACAGACATCGACAAGGAAGCAGACAAGAAAAAAACACAGAAGAAGAGTAAAATCTCAGATGAGATTTCTGTTGAGCTGATCATTCATGATATTGTGGATCCCTCTGCTGATGACGTCCTCTCCTCCCAGAAGAAGTAACGCCCCTTTTAAAACTTTCATTCATCTCAATTTAAAAGATGTAAATGAAATGCTTTTTTATTCTTTAGACTTCAGGATTTGACAGACAGAGACTTGGCCAAACAGGAAAGAGAGAAGACCTTGAATAATCTGGAGGCATTTATTTTTGAGACGCAGGTTTGTACTGGAACCACTTTTCTACATGTTTTAAAGGAATCGTATTTAAGATTTTAAAATCATAAATGTGGCCAAACTGACCTAACAATGTCCTCTGATACGAGGTAGACATGCTTCATCAAATGTAGCTTTCTGATTTCTTCTTACTCTCAAAAGCACTGAACAAGATGGCCAATTTGTTCTGGGTTGTCAGTTTTATAACAGTACTCTTTGTTTGAATCCTCACTACTTTAACCGTAGTACCTGCAGCCAATCCTGCAAAGACTGATTATTTAGTTTTGGCCAACCTGCTGCCTAAAGAATACACATAAAGCTCTATTTGAACACATAAGAACACAGTAGTAGGCAAGGCAAGTTTATTTGAATAGCACACTCCATAAATTAAAACATAAATAATCACAAATAATCATCATAAAATTAACATGGTGCAGAATAAAAACGTTTCAGTCATATGCACAGCTGAACAGAACCGTTCTGAGCCTGGATTTAAACATTGTCAAAGTAGAGGTCTCCTACATCTTCAGGAAGACTGTTCCAAGTTTCCATGCTGCATAAAACTGAAACACTGATTCCTCATGTTTGGTCCTGACTCTGGGCACCAGCAGGAGGCCGGTCCCTGAAGTCCTCAGGGTGTGAGATGGTTCATATGGCACTAACATATCGGAGAAGTAAATTTAAAATGCAAAATTTGGTCAAATACAGTAATCCAAATCGGCCCCAAATATCACCCCAAAAATATTAGCAGACCTAATAGACCAGTTCTCTGGATCTCAAATAATCGGTATCAGTCACAAAAAAACCTGTATCTGTCTATTTCTAGTGCTAGTGCAGCCTCTGCAGCTCAGTGAATGAATTCTGGAGGTTGAGCTTTCACATGAGGCCTGTCCATATACTGAGAACGAGAAAAACTTGTATGTGTTCTCTATCTGCAGGTTAAGGCATGAGGATTGTAATACCTTTTTAAAACTAAGAGTTCAGGCTACATACAGTTCTTCTAATAATACAGCTAATGTAGGATCATTTAAGTTCAGTGAGTGCCCTGCTTCAGACTAAGCTTTTCCTGTAGGATAAAATGTACCAAGATGACTACCAGCTGGTGGTATCGGAGGAGGAGCAGGAGCAGATCGTGGCTAAGCTGAGAGAGGCTTCTGAGTGGATGGATGAGGATGGATACTCGGCCACCACCAAGGAGCTGCGCGGGAAGCTATCAGAACTCAAGAGCCTGTGTAAGGACATGTTCTTCAGGGTGGAGGAGCGGAGGAAGTGGCCAGAACGTCTGGCCTCTTTGGAGAGCATGCTTAATACATCCAGTTTTTTCTTAAGGTGAGAGTTGAATGTCAAAGTGTATATGACAGGTTAGACTACACACTTCTCAAAAGTATAGTTAACATAATTAGGCAAGATCTTTAACCTTAAATATAGTTTTGTCTGTTTCTAATTTTATTTCCTGGTTGGACAAGGGCAGCAGATCTAACATGTAGAGGTAATTCCAATTCTTAATACTTTGTATTTTATGTGTGGTGGCATTTTACATCTTGCCATAGGGACTGCAGTTGGAAACTAGCTGTATAGCTAATACTGGCGCATTTACAGAAATGTCGATTAATGTGCATTGTCCCTATTCAAATAAACTAATAAAAAAAAAAAATAGCAACAAGAATGTTAATAAAGGCTAAATTACACAATAGTTATAATTAGACCAATAAAAATAGATGACACCTTTTATTTTGTTAAATCCTCCTCTACACATACATAAAAAACATGAAGTACTTTTCTTAATGTTTTTCCACAAACTGCCTTTCAACTGATGTATTAATATTTGCCACAGGTACTATCACATCAAACCAAGTCAGAATTAGAAAAACATGAAAACCTGTCATATCACATTATAAGGTCAGAATAAAATGTAAATACTTTTGAGTAACTGTTTATATAAAAACAGGAGCGCCAGACTGATTCCTGAAGATGACCAGATATTCACTGAAGTCGAGTTAAACGTGTTGGAAAAAGTCATCAATGAAACAACTGTAAGTGGGCTGAACAATGCTTAAAGGCACACTAAAACGTTTCTGGTGGTAGATCTTTTACCTGCTGGAGATGTGATTGCTGTGGATATAATGCCCCACAGCATGGAATTAAACTGACAACAAAGCAGGCAACGTCACTAGGACAAGTTACAGGCATGATCTGTGGAGGCGTTTCCCCTCACAGTAACGATACATACATTTATTCATTCGTTTTTATGCCTTGACAATACAATGCTGTAGGATGTTGCAAGCAAATTGGTTATATCTCCATAGAGCCCAGCAGATAGTGGAACCCCACCAGAAAAGTTACACAGTGCGCCTTTTAAATAATACATACTTGTGAGAGATTTGGTTGTAGTCTTTGTTTCTCCTCTTTAAAGACTTGGAAAAATGAAACGGTAGCAGAACAGGAGAAGCGCTCTCCCAAAGAACGCCCAGTCCTGCTATCCAAAGATATTGAAACTAAACTGGGTCTGCTGGACAGGGAGGTCAACTACTTACTGAACAAGGCCAAGTTTGCCAAACCCAAAACTAAACCCAAGGTCAAAAACGGCACAAGCTCGGATAAAAGCAGTAAAACCAATACAACAGCAGAGGAGACGGTGATCCCTCCAACAGCTGAGAGCTCAGACAAAACTACTGGTAAGCACTTTTCTCATTACTGTCATTAAAGGCACTGTACCCGATTTTTACAGTTTTAAAATGCTAAAAACAGAACTAGTTCATTTCAAACGGTTTGCAGCGGTCCAGCGTTATTCCTCACTTACCTTATGCATGTCAAACATCGTAATTATTCACCATGATGTGTTTATAAGCATTTGTCACAACTTTCAGTGACCAGAGTGGAGTTTAGCCATTATGGTTAGGCCTGTCACAATATACTGCGATAAATGATAATATTGAAACTACTTTGAACCTCTGACACAATAATAATAAAGATAATCCCAGTAAGCCATTTTACTTGACTGTATAATCAAAGGGGCTGAGCTGCAAGGTGTAATGTACTCTTATTGGTCCACAATTAGCCATAGAAGTCACTTAGAGCTCAAATGTTATGTTACAACAAAAATACCCCAAATCGTCTCACTTTTGCAAAGAAAATGTGCACTAATTATCGTGACTAGCCTAGCCATGGTAATGCTAACAACGAAAAGCTTGCCAGCTTGCTTAACCACACTTGTGTTTGTCAGTCAATAAAGCCTTTTTATATTTAGATGCAGACAGAACACGGCACTTATTTTGACCTCAAGAGCTGCTTATACATATATTACTGTACTGGGGCCAGACCATAGACGGTGTATATATAAATGGACATAGCTAACCTGCTAGCTGCCGTGTTCTAAATAAGAAGTGATCATAGACACGCTTCCAGCTCCACTGACTGACTCCAATTCACTTAACTTAGAAAAACAATTTCCTTTTTTAATTTTGCTATTGTGTCCATGACTCAAGAAAGGAACATTAATAACAGACAAGGCATCTTCTTTCCCCGAAGTCCCTCTTGCTAGCGTCAGCAATAGGTTCGACTGACAACGTTGCTAAGCACCCGCTCCCTGTTAAATCAATGATGCGAGTGGGAAGAGGTGTTGCCTTCAGCAGCCTCACTCCGGATTGACTCTTTGGTTGCTATGATACTTGCGGTTGGAATTCCAAATGTGGTACTCTGCTCCAAATGGCCCCTTATAACCACTAGCCTCGATGAGCTTCATTTGACTAGAGCTGAACGCTGTAAGTGACATCACACTCACTTTGGCCCATAGACTCTATAGAGAAGTGGACAGACACATTTTGCTCAAATACCTGGAAAAAAATCTGGTACAGGGCCTTTAAACATGCTTACCACAACTCTACTGACACAGTTTGTTTATTTAAATACAGACAGCCCAGAGGAGGCACAACCAGCCGACCCTCCACCCACTGAAGACAACACTGCACAAAATGAATCAGATGACCAGCCACAGACTGCAGAGGAAACAGGTCGGTCTAATCCCCATTCAGATGATGCCGGAGAGCTATAGTCCATAACCATGGACGCAATATTCTAATTCGACTAAAAGGAAAAAAACAACGGACTAACACAAATGTACATGACCTGATAAGAGGTCGTTAAATGCATCAGTAATGCCAAAAGTGAAGGGAGTGTGTACCAGGGTTGTCAAAAGTATGGAAAATTTGATACAAAGCAATACTAAAACAAGAATTGAAACTTGATACTCATTTGAGCAGGTATCGATACTAAAAATAACTAACTAAAAAGTCCCATTCACAGGACATAAATGAGTTTTTCCTGAATAGTTTTAGTTTTGAGCTATATCAGAGCAAGTATAAGACACAGACTTATCCACTATGGAACCTACTGGACGACTGAGGGATTACACAGATATAAGGCCACATGGGAATATAAAAGAAAGTACTACTATTTAATGAGTAAAATCACATTCTATTGTCTAAATAAATAATGTTTTTATTATTGTGGTATCAGTATCAAGTATTGAGTCTATTCCTTAGTATTGAGTATCTTGACAACACTATATCAACACAGTACTACATAAACATGGTTGTCTTATGATTAAAATGAGTCATTCCTTTGTAATACTTTTGTTTTTGTATTTAACATGAGACTAAATATTTAAATGTAATTAAAGCGATGACAAAATTCACGTCTGAGGATTTTTATTTTTCTCTGCATGTGTACTCATCTTCACCTTTTATATTGATGTAGTTATGTTGTAATTACATACTGTGGTGTGTTTTGATAAGCTTAATCATCAGAACTATAGTTTATGTTAAGAGCATTGGAATATTTTATCTATCAATATTTAATTTTTATTGGTTTATCTTCCATATTAATGTGTTAAAATGTTTGATTTTTCTGTATATGTGACTCTGTTAATATGGTAGGAATTGGCAGGATTTCTGGGAAGCATTATGTAATACTGCTTTTGTTCCTCCTCTTGTGATTTCTAATGTTTGTTTTTTCCTCTCCTTTTCCAGAAACTGAAACATCTGAGACTAAAAGTAACCACGTAGATGATGAGTTATAACATCTGGAGTTGACAAAGGAACAAATCTCACTATTTATTGACGATGTGTAAATCCTCTTTTGTGTTCCTGTTTCCGGTTTCCGTTAAATGAACTTCTGGAGAATGGTTGGAAAAGGTTGGACACCACTCATCATTTGGATCCTGACTGACATAGATACTGAGCAAACACACGCTCTTATCAAACAAACATGAAATAACATTACGTCATTGTTGTTGCTAGGAAACATGATCACTATGGACACTGGATTCTTAATATGAAGGTCCTATATTACGCACAATTGACTCTTGTGAGACTTTAGCCATGATATGTTACCTCATCAAAAATATACCTGGAGTTGTGTTTTATTTCATTCACAAGTTTCAGTAGCATTTTTATTATCAGTCTGTCTACATCTTCAAAGCTCAAAATGCTCTGTTCTACCTTGTGATGTCACGCAGTGGTAGTTTTCAAGTTGAAGTTCGTCTAAAAGGTTTTTGATTTTTTAATTATGACTTAATTTAATATTTACAATTTATTATCAAGCCAAATTAAGTTTTACACCAACCAAGAAGCAATTTGGGGAAAAAGTAGAAAAATATTTTAAAAATTACAGGAAGTAGAGAGTTGTAAACGCATTGATTACACTGGGAGAATTAAGTCCAAACGTTTGACACAATTTAAACAAACACATTTTTCTCATCCTTTAAACATAATTTCAGCAAAATGAATGCGTTTTCCTATATTTGTCAAATAATTTCTGTTTCATTAAATGAGTTTTGGCCCAGTGTACTACATGGTTGCTAGGTAAGAGTTCCTTAGTGTGATGTTATGATTCACAACCAGGAAGTAAAATTTCAAGCCTAAAGAAATTACCAAACTGGGAAAAGATTCTAAGATTTTGATTTAAAAATCTTAACCATAATGAGTTTAGCTGTGTTTTAGTGAAATTAGTAGTCTTCATACCTGTATTAAGTTTTTATCTTTTACATTTTGTTCAGTAGAGATTGTCAGATCCAGGGCTGAAATCATCCAAATGATTCTAGTGAAGGTGTATGGAGTTTAAAAACACAGTGGAGCACTTCCTGTATTATCACATGACTTCACAAGGTGGAACAGTGTGTTTTCTGTTTTAAGGGAAGAACTCAGACTAAATATGCAGGGTTTGTGTGTTAAACATGTCAAACTAATGAAACAAAACACAACTCCAGGTCTGTGATGAGGAAACATTATGACATAGATCCGAAAATGGCGTAATATGGGCCCTTTAAGATTTGTCTCAAAACTGCAACTTTATGAACGGTTGAAAGGGCTCTGTTCATATAGGATCTCATTACTTGACGTTGTTTATAAATGGTAGTAAAGTAATTACTTTCACTTTTGAATTCACATAACAAAACACTGTTAAAGGTGCACTACGTAACTTTTCTAGTGTAGGATCTGCCACCTGGTTGTCTCTATGGAGATGTTATTGCTTTGTTTAAATTCTTCCACAGTATGATATTAAACATCTTTATGAGAATAATCTGTTAATGCCACAACAGTTACAGGTCACATCTGTGGACAGGTGACCCTGCTCACAGTAAGAATGTATGTTTTTCAAGGTATTTTTTGAGTAATAAAAACACCTGTAATGGAATAAATGTGCAAAGGTTTAATGCCAGACTGTGGAACATTTCAGACTGAACGATAACAGCGGACCCCCACCAGAAAGTTACATAGTGCGCCTTTAAATTCAAGTCTTGTCTTCATATGCACTAGGTCTGCTCTACTGAAATTGAAGGTGCGTTCACACACATCACTTAAAAATTGGGATTAAACTGGGAATAGACCAGGATCTAGACCTGAACTAGAACAGGACCAAACCAAACCAAATCTGTGTGTGTCTAATCCACTTGATGTAGTCCTGGTTCAGTTCATACCTAGTTCAAGTTTGCATCAGGACTAAACTGGATTCAAACCAGGACAAGTGTGAACACACCCTACATGCTGAAGATGAAGCCTTTTAAAATGCAGTGTTTTTCCTAGTAAACAGATCTACTGGTTTCCCCTACAAACATGCTTGATTTTAAAGGTCCTATATTACGTAGCTTTTAAGCCATGTTATAATTTCTTTGCCTCCTTAAAAACATACCTGGAGCTGTGTTTTATTAGTCTTTCTACAAAGCTCAAAATGACTTTGATGTCATCTAGTTGTAGTTTCCAAGTTAACAGCTGCCTTTTATTTTTAGTTCAGTAGAGATGGTCAATTGCAGCGCTGAAACCATCCAAATGATTCTAGTGAAGGTGTATGGAGTTTAAAAACACAGTGGAGCGCTTCCTGTATTACCACGACATCACAAGGTGTTTTCTATTTGAGAGAAGAACTCATGTTTAACAAATCTTGCATATTTAAACAGTGTGAATGAAACAAAACACAACTCCAGGTCTGTTTGTGATGAGGAAACAACATTATAACATTGATCAGTAAACTGTGTAATATGGGCTCTTTAAGTACAGCTGAATATATTTAGTTTGAGATCTTTTTTCATTTCAAATCTTCACCAGCTGCTAAAGTGTTGGGTGAGGGGCACTTGAATGTTCTGTTTTTACCTCGAGCAGTTGGGTCACGTACATCAGAATTTAGGTTCACTGTGGACTTCTATGTGGACGCCAGAAAAGTGGGAAGAGTCTAGATAAATGGAATGAAAGATGGACATATTGTTTCTAAACTGTTAATAAAAAGTATGTCTTTTTATAAGTTTTGTCTCAGCTCTTGTGTTACTAGAAAGGACCACGCCACAACAATGGTATACGATAAAGATATTTGATGAAATTAATAGTCTGGGTAAAGACTCAGGATGGGGACTCTGTCTTAGGTGGTTAACCTAGCCGCTCCAGGACCCCCAGTCTCTGTAGATGGTGAGGTGTTCAGGCTGAAAGATGAACAAGCGACATGTGGTGGGAGAGAGGGGTCGAAAGAGTGGAGACAGATGGTGTTACCGGGATATGCTTGTATAAATAGAGCTTCTAGGTAATCAGAGGTGTGGTTGAGGTGAGCTGTGGTTCGCTGGAGAGGAGTCAGAGGAGGTTTAGGCATGGCCCTGCTCCTGAAGCTCATTCAATCATATTAACTCCATTTGTTTTCTTGTTAAATGCTGTGGGTGTGAGGTAATCCATTTGTCCCATTGAACTCAGGTTGGCAAAAGTATCTAAAATCAGATACTAATCAAAACTAGATACCTATTTTAGCAGGTATCGATACTACAAAGTCTCATTCAAAGGACAGAAATTAAACTTTCCTGAAAAGCTTTATCATGATGTTGAGCTGTATCAGATCAAGTATAAAACCACATAGTCAAGTATATGCCCATGGACCACTATGACCCTACCTGGACGACTGAGGGACACAGATATAAGGCCACATGGGAATATAAAAGAAAGTACTACCATTTAATGTTGAAAATCACGTTCTGTTGTCTAAAGAAAGAGTAGTCTTCCTTAATATTGAAATGTAGTTTTAAATTTTAGTATCTTGACATCACTACATTGAATACAACCACAAACCAAGTGCAGCATGTTCAGATTCTATCCAAGAATGAACTGTTCAAATACTGTAGCATTTTAGCCATTTAAAAAAAAGCTTTATTTCTGATAAGTTATGCAGTTGAGGCGTTAAATATCTTTGTAAATACAGTACGTGTAAACATGTGTAACTTTTGTGGCCGTGGGATATTAGTCCAGTTTAAAGAGTTGCACATCTTCATTTGATAAAAATATCAGATATTTGATATTCTTTTTATTAAAGATGTACAACCCCTGAGTCAAGTGAGACCTGTCTCCTGGACCTGAACAGGCTGAAACATGCTCCGCCACAAAAGGCACAGTGCCGCTGCCCCGGGGCAGCTGTGGCACAGTGTGAGGTGAATGATGCCCTGTAAAGCTCTTTGGGTTAAATCATTATAATAATTATTATTACAGTAAAGCAGGTAGAGTGTGTTGTCAGGTATCCATGTGCAGTAGTAGAAGCACATGTACACTAGTAGTACATGTACAGCAGTAGTACATGTGCAGTAGTAATACATGTACATTAGTAATACATGTACAGTAATAGTATTTTTATTTAAAAAAAAATGCTAAACACATTCTGTAAATACAACAATAGAATTATTTTTCTATACATTAAACAGCATGCAGTACTCCTGGAAACTGAAAAGCCTCTTTTCCCCAGTATAAATGTGTTTTACATCAGTTATAACATTGAAATCCTCTTTTATATTGTCATTTTTAGGGAGTCATTTTATAATAACCACACATTAATTAGCCTTAATAAAACATGAATATTATTAAGAATGATTCAGGCTTAGTAAATACTTTGAAGTATTATAAGGAGTTTGAATATTACAGGAGATACTAAACCTGACTCTTTCTTAATAAACTTTTTGTACTTTGAGAATGAAGTCTTTGTGCTGTGTGGGTGCTATTAAAAGTGTAGTTATAAATGATACTTTGCAGCTGACGTCATCAACATTCCCTGGGTTTGTGATGATAACTGGAGGCACTGCTCTGTCTGAAGTTCTGTTACTCAAATTAGACTTTAACCTGAGTTTTAATTTAACATAATCTGACCTGAAAGAGCTGGTTTAGTTGGAACTACAACAGATGAGCTGATTTGTGCTGTTTAACAAGCCTTTCAGACATAACATTACAGTCACAAGCTAGCTAGCATTAGCCAAAAGTTTTTTCAGTTAGTCACTCTCACCTTTTTGTTGAAAATCAAACTCCTAAACAGGACCATGAACGCTCATATTGTTCACAGGCTCCTGAAAATGTGTTGTTTAAATCAATTTTGAATGTTTTTCTGTAGTTGTGTTAAACCTTTTTGGGCAGTGTCTGCAAATGTGTGCATTGTGTCATCATGGTAACTGCTGAGCATTCCGCCATAGACATGCACGTACACCCCCAGCATGACGTCAGTGCAAAGTATCAATAAAGTGAGTTGGTGAGTTGTGTTATGTCACTGGCCTGTGTCTCCAGTGCTTCTATCGCTCAAACAAACATCTCTACATATTTCTGTTCTCTACTGTCTCCCTCCTGTCAGTCCCGTGGGTACATTATAGTCTTGCCCAGTCCTGGCACCCTTTTGGCATAGTAATTGTTGTAGACGATAAATGCCACGAGGGTTACACAGACGGCGCCAATGATGCCAGCGATGACCGACACGGCAACCACTGTTTTGTCAGATGCACCTCCTCCGAAACCTACACAGAAAATTGAATGAAATCATCTCACTTAAAGTAAAGACACATGTATTTAAAAGTTTTTCAGTAAAATAAACGCAACTGAAAAGAAAAAAAATATGTTGTTTTTTTTCTGTTTTCTTGGCTAAAAACTTACATACTGTGGCTTTAACTGGGACATAATGTAAAATCAGTCTTTGGTTTTTTTTAACCATGTACTACTACTACTCAGAGTTGTATGTGGATTGGTTGAGGTTTTTGATTTTTTATAATCTTATATGGTCCTACATTTGAGACTTGAGTGCTCAGCAAATTCCCATTTTCTCCTGTCTCCACCCGCTGCACTGAGCTGGCAACTAGGAGCAATTATTCAAAAGATTCCAGGTAGACATTTTATTATAATGAAAAAATGCTTTAGTGAAAGGGTGGGGTCTTATTATTAAAGGGCTCATATTACTCTATTCTCTGATCTGTGTTATAATGTTGTTTTCTCATCACAAACAGACCTAGAGTTGTGTTTTCTTTCATTCACACATGTTTAACACACAAACCTGCATATTTAGGCTGAGCTCTTCTCTCAAACTGAAAACACTCTGTTCCACCTTGCAATGTCATGTGGTAATACAAGAAGTGCTCCATTGTGTTTTCATCAATCATCTGGATGATTTCAGCCCTGGAATTGCCAATCTCTTCTGAACTAAAGGTAAAATGTCGCTGTGAACTTGAAAACTACAGCTTCATGACATCACGAGGTGGAGCAGGGCATTTTAAGCTTTGGAGATATAGACAGACTATAATAATGCAGTGTTACTCAAACATGTGTGAATGAAACAAAACACAACTCCAAGTATGTTTTGTTGCGGTAACAGCATTAAAACATGGCTTAAAGCTCACTATTGCTGTGTAAAATAACAATCTACTTCTCTTACAGTTTACTACAAAAAGCATACTATACCCTATACCTTCCTTAAACCTGCTTTAGAATAGGTTCTTTCCCAGTTTTTTGCATGCAAAGCGACGTCTGAAGGTGAGACCCTCATTGTTCTTACTGACACCTGCTGTGTAACCGTAGCCTCACTGCCTCCAGCTCTTACACTTTTTAAAAACAGGAAGGTAACTTAAAACACACTCTACAATGGCTGACCTCATGCTTTACCTGGTTCCCAAGATAATCAAGTTTTAATTGTTGATGCAGCCTTCTTATTATTATTTATCACTTATGACCGCTTTGAAAGAGCGGACACTGACGGTAAACCGCGCCGGTCTTAGTACGTAGCCCACAATGCTGCCAGCACATTCAGATATAAAGTGTATGGCTTTTGTTATTATGAGCTGGTTCTTGTTCTACCTAAAAACATTAATAAGCCTTAATTAAGCATGAACAAGCACTCAATTAATAATCATCATAATCATGATGAATGAATGTATTGAATTTAAATGGGACCTTTGACATACCCAAAGCACTTTATAGATATATTGGGCCTGGGACAGACTGTGCCACTGGCCCCTTCAACCACCAGCACTCACACTCCACATTTATACAAAGTGTCTTGCCTAAAGACACAACAACAGTTGTTTTGATTTTTGACTTTTATGTGAAGCACTTTGGTCAGCTCAAGTTGTTTTAAATGTGCTATAGAAATACATTTGAACAGAAAACTTGAAAAAAAAAGAACCAATAAAGAAACACAACAATCATAATTAGATCTGATTTCTGGTCCCTTACTCACATCAAACAGTTTGCATGTCCTTAATTACACAAAATGGGCTCTTATAAGGTTTAAGCCATGTTATGATGTTGTTACATCCTCAAAAACAAACCTGGAGTTGTGTGGTATGGTCTTGTTTCATTCAGACATATTTATTTATTATTAGTCTGTCTACATCTCCAAAGCTCAAAATGCTCTGTTCCACCTTGTGATGTCATGTAGTGGTAGTTTTCAAGTTAACAGCTACACTTTATCTTTAGTTCAGTAGAAATTGGCAATTCCAGGGCTGAAATTATCAAAAATGATTCTAGTGAAGGTGTATGGAGTTTACAAACACAGTGGAGCACTTCCTGTTTTACCACATGACATCACAAGGTGGAACAGAATGTTTTCTGTTTGAGGGAAGAACTAAATATGTGGCGTTTGTGTGTTAAACATGTGTGAATGAAACAAAACACAACTCCAGGTCTGTTTGTGATGAGGAAATATTATAACAGATCAAAAAATTGTGTAATATGGGCCTTTAAGTAATTTTGAAGGTATAGAAATCAGATATTAATCAGATTTTGAATAATCTAACTACTTCAGAAATCAGACCATGAGGAGATTTTGTAAACATAACCAGTGTCCATAATGTTGCTGCTCGTGTTCTTACCATCAGTGAGCAGATAGCCTGTAAACGAGGAGATTGCGTATAAGGTTAATTTGAACGTATAAAAGTTGATATTGCTTCATAATGAGACTAAAACCCTACCATTGTCTATGTGGATGGTGATTGGCCGGGAGGTTACTGTGGCTAAATCGCTCACTGAAGTGTCCGGCTCACTCGCCCTACGCCTCCTCTTCGATGTGCAGTTCTGAAAGTCCGAAAATGTTAGTGGTCCAGTGTTTCAGATGGAGAGCAGGGGCTTATATAACTCTATGGGAGATTTAGTGTCCAATCCAAACATAGGACCCACAGATGTTGAATCTAATCATTATTTGTTAGAGACTGGTTCCACATTCAGACACTGGGAGCAGGGTGGGTTAAGTGTCTTGCCCAAGGACACAAAGACAGCATTCATCTATGGGAGCTGGGTCAGTGGATCTGAGGCTCAACCAATGATGTTTATGTCGAGAGCGGGATTCAAACCGCCCACCTTCAGATCAGTGGGAAAACATTGAGCTACTGTCGCCCAAGTACTTGATTAATTATTTGTTTCACTACTTTTCTGCTTTTTATAGTAACATTACTCTTACTTGCATACACATTTTGGCTGTTCGACCCGCTGCTGTTGTCAAAGCACCAGATTTATAGTTTAGACATTTTGGACAAGCAGCTGTCTCAGTGAGTACCTTTCCATGTGTTCGAGTATTCCGGTTATGACTGTAATCTGGATATAACGATTACATGCGCTCAGAGAAACCAGGATACTCTTATCGCTGTATACATTAACAATCAGAGTATCCTGGATGTTTAGAGGGGTCACTATGGCAACCATGGCACAAATATGGCAAGGAGCTAAACATTTTGGTAACCTTGCCAATTTAAGACTTTTAAGCCTGTTTCTAATAACAAAGGAACAAGATCTACTTTAAAGTAAAGGCTTTAAAATGTGGTTGTACTGAAATAGTCAGCTTTTATTTTGTTGAGTGTGAAATAATATTATTTTGACACGTTCTGTTCGAGGTTTGAGTCATTTTGGAAAAGTTTCTGCTCCTACTGTGTTTGTTACGTCAGTTGGCACATGCTCAGTACGGCTCCAATGGGAGAAATCAGGATACTGCATTTATGGACACACACAAAACCAGGATACTCAAACGTGGATACTCATACGCATGTAAACACTCTCTTGATAGTCCACACTTGCACAGAGCACTGAAATACAAAATGAAAAGTGTCCAGCTCCTAACCTGTATGAGGGTGGGGCAGACCGAGTCCACACAGAGGCGGGTGGCACAGTGCACGTAGTAGGTGGAGATGGTCGTATTTGTGTCTTTGATAAAACGAAACGCCTCGAAGGAGAAACGAGCCACCTGCTTCTCTCCATTGGTGTCCATCACGGTCTGAACATCACGGTGACACCTGGAGAGAAAAGGACGTTAGAGACTGTTGGCACAACTGACTTTTAAAGAGCCATGTTACAGTACATTCTGATCTATGTTATAATGCACGTGTGAATGAAACAAAACACAACTCCAGGTATGTTTTTGAGGAGGTCACAGAATTATAACGTGGCTTGAAGCTCATAAGAGTAAAGTTTGTGTTATATAGGACCTTTAATATCAATTTAAAATAATTACTAAAGACTCACCCAACAAAGAGGTCGTAAAATGTAGTTGTGGAGAAGAAAGGTGATGCTGTGGTGTAGCATCGAGCAAGAAAAACATGGAACCTGCAGAGGCATTAATGCAAATGTGAGCAGCACTGTCCAAACATTATGTGATCAACTATTTGTGAACTTTAAAGAAATAAAAGTATCCATATTCCGAAAGTCATAGTAGTTCTCTGGACTGTATGGTACAGATGGTTTTGAAAGAGTGATGTGATGGAGTGAGTATTTACCTGTTTGTCAGATTGGAGGCTTTGACTTCAACAAAAATTCTTGTTTTTAGTTCCAGTGGCATCGACAGGCTTTCTGTGTACGTGTTGTCCTATAGTTATAGCCACATACAAATACACTTTTACTTTTCAGTTCTGTGTATAAATGTGATAAATAATAATAACAAAGATTTTCATTACCGAATACAGTTGCATGCTTAAAGTGCTGATGAAACTCCCATTAGTGTCTTTAACTGCCAGTGAGACCCCTTCTCTATTTGACAAATGAATGAATGAATATAAATAAATAAACAAATGAAAGAATAAACAAATGAATGAATGAATAGATAAATAAATAAATAAATAAATAAATAAGCTGTACTTTTTTTTGCATCAAGGAACCCATTCACACACACATTCATACACCAATATATGTAGACACTGGGGGCAAAGTGGGTTAAGTGTCCTGCCCATTGATACAACAACAGTATTCATCTGTGGGAGCTGGAATTGCACCGAAATGCACCGCAATAACAACAAGGACAACCAGGACAACAAGGACAACAAGGACAACAAGGAGAACAAGGACACTTGAGCAGCTGTAATATATATAATGTGATATATACAAAAACACACATTTGATATAGCCTTAGTTACTCTATAGGTAACTATAGGTAAAAGTAATACACACCCTACAGGACAGTGACTACACTATGAGAACGGACAACAAGGACACCCGATCAGCTTAAAATAAATAATATGATATATGCAAAACCTTTTTTAGACACCTTTCTTTAATGACATGAGAAACGCTATTCAAAAACCACTTTGTACTCTGTGTTATATGAGCGGTTATCTGAGCCTTAAAGTAAGCCTTGCCTGTTTGTAGTTCAAATTACGGGAAAATTCGTTCCAGAGATTGGGTTAGGGATCATTAATCTACTATCTAAACATCTACTCCACCAGTCAAAAAAGTGTTTACTACTTTCTACAAAAATACTGAAGTCTTCAAATATACGTAAACATAAGAAAGATAAATGGAATTATGTAGCAAAGAAAAAAAAAAACAATCAAAACCCTTTAGAGTACAGATATGTTGTATAAGCAGCTCATGAGGTCAAAATAAGTCCGCTGTGTAGTGTCTGTATCAAAATTTGAATGTCCGATAAACTCCGCTCTGCTCATCACGGTGAATAATTAGGATGCTCAAATCCCGCTCATGACATAAACATCATTGGTAGAGTGGTCCAATCCAAAGATCCACAGGTTGACGGTGTGATTTCAGCTCCCACAAATGAACGCTGTCGTTGCGTCCTTGGGCAAGTGTGTGTGAATGGGTGAGTGGTTCCTTGATGTAAAGTGGTTTGAGTGTCTTGAAGGTGGAAAAGTACTTATAAAATCATCACTGTGAGTAATTAGGATGCTCGGAATGCATAAAGTATGTGAGGATTGACTTTGGACGAATGCAAACTTTCAAATTTCAAACTTGCAAATGAACTAGTTCTGCTTTTCACATTTTAAGACAGTAAAAATCAGTAATGGCGTCTATATTTGAGACTCCTGGCCTTGTACATTTGCATTATAAACTGAACTCACACATTCATCTCTGTGTTGTTGACCAGGTACTGCAGGGGATAGCGGCAGGAGAACATGTACATGACCTCCTGGTGGTACGTGATGGCTCCGTTGGTGGGGTCGTGGGAACAGATCGAACCTGAGATGTTAATGAACTGCACTGTGGAGAAGTCTTGAAAATGCCCAGTCCCAGCCTCGTGAGAGATCTGTACAAACAACATAAAGTCCACATGAGATAATGGTCTGCTGATTAAAGACACACTATGGAACTTTTCTGGTAGATCTGACATCTGCTTGAACTCATGAAGAGAGTGTTCCACAATATGGCAGTAAATGTATCCATTTCTGTTGAGCAGGCCCGTCGACATAAATTTGGGGTAAGAAGAAGAACATGGGCCCTCCTGTAATATTAATTAATAGGCAGAGGTCCTAAGACGCTGAGGCCCAGGACAACAGACCCCTTTGTCCCCCTCCCCATTGACTCTCCAGCATGGAGACAGGTAATGCCACAGGGCCAAGTTACAAGTCTGATCTTTGGAGAGGCGAGCCCTTTCACAGCAAGAACGCATTTTTCCAAGGTGTCTTTGAACAATAAAAACACTTGTACGGATAAATGTACGATAGATGAAGTTAATGTCTTACTGTGGAACATCTAGATAAGGATGGCACTGGACATTGGAGCCGATATTGAAAATTTTGGTGGATCGGATTTCGGTTCAGTCGATATCAGTTCAGTCGATATTCCATTTTAACTGTAATAAAATTATTTACTGGACAATGTTGACCCAACACATATGTATATTAAACTCTTTCCTCTAGGCATTTCAAATGATAAAAAAATAAAATAAAAATTGCAAACAAATGTTTATATTTTTTTTATCTTATGCTGTTTGTGTTTCAAGGAAATAAATTACACTACTGATTTTGGATATTGGCAGATTGACACAGATGGATGGTGCATCCCTAATTCCAGACAAAAATATTATATTTCTATGGAAACGGCCCAGGCAGTGGACCCTCTAATCCGCCAGAAAATTGAATACATTTTTAACCACGATACTTTTACTTTGTATACATTTCGATACTCTTCCAACACTTATTTCAGATGGGGTGATTGACAGGGGGATTAACAAATCAGAGAAAAGCACGGCCCATTCATGTCAAAACAAACAAAAAAAGCAACAACACAAAGGACTGAGAAACAGGGTGGATTTAAGCAGAGTCAACAAATAAGCATCAAACTCTTAAGTGATGGATTTTGTTCTGAATGATACGAGAATATTTGAGAGGAGATGTCATTGGCTGTGGTTGGACTGTCCCAAGTTAGGATGGTGCTTTGTGATGCTCTATGGTCCCAACAGAATGTGAAAGGGACTGTCCGATCAGGCAAAGAAAGGGACCAAGCTAAATCTACATTAGGAATTTAAGCCCAAACCTAGACCAAGTGTGAAACATAGACTGTATAAAGAAGTGGACTAAGTGAGTGTGATGTCACCCATAGTGTTCAGCTCCAGTCAAGTTATAGGGGGAAATATGCAGCAAAGTTCCATATTGGGAATTCCGATCGTGGGTATCATAGCAACCAAAGAGCCGATCTGGAGTGAGGCTGCTGAAGGTAATAGCCCACATCGCTGGTTTACCAGGGAGCGGGTGCTGAGAAACACAATCGCCAGCAGGAATGGGGAAAGAAGGAGCCTTATTAACATTCATATTTTGAGTTAATACGAACATTTAAAGACCAAAAATAACGAGGCTCACTGTAGCAGTTATGGAGAGAGGAGCCACAGTTTTCCAATGTAAAGTGAATTGGAGCTGGAAATGTGTCTATGCTCTCTTCCTATTTGAAACACCGTGGCTAGCAGGTTAGCTTTGTCCATTTACATATACAGTCTATGGTGTGAACGCACTCTAAGATCAGCTCATATTACAGGTCCTTTGTGGTGACTTACTGCTAAGCTGCTGCCGCACTCAGCGATGGCGTCTTCATTGATGGTGATGTTGAACCTGAGCTTTGGAGGACTGGAGCTCCAATCGGCCATGCCTTGACACTTGGGGTTGGAGTGCTTTGAGTTCAGAGCCATCAGGGACTCGTTATATCCGTTAAACTGAATGGGACAAAGGAGAATGGCCAGACCCACTCTCTCGGAGCCGCAGGTCACTTCAATGTCCGTGTTAGCTGGAGAGACATGTGTTAAAACATGTATAAAACTTGTGTGAGCGATAGGCCTGTCCTGATAATCACTATATCGATGTATCCTTCAGTATATGAAGCTGGAACAATATTTTTGGGGGGTCAGTATTTATCATATACACTACTGGGAAGTTTATAAAGGCTATGTGATAAGATTTACAATTAATGTAAAAAAATAAAAATAAAAAAAACAATAACTGAAATGAACACAAGTTAGGCGTAATATAATGGTAAGAAACTATTTAATAACTGAATTTTAGATCAGATGTGGTCATGGGAAAAAGCATTGATAAGTACTTTATAAATACTAATGCAGATGTGATTAAAGGCACACTATGCAACTTTCTGGAGGTTCACGCCACCTGCATGATTCCATGAACATACGAAGTTAAAATTATACTTTCGAAACAATCTCCATGGAGATATATACATTTTCCATACTGTAGAAGAGTATTGCTAAAGGAGAAAGAGGCAGGTTTGTGGAGATGTAAGCCCGTTTACAGTAAAGATGTTTTTATATGTTTTTTAGTCCAATAAACACAACCGAAGAGAAAGTCTATTTTTGGACACCTTTTAAACACCTTTTGCTGTTAGTTATCCATAATATGTTCCCTAAACTAAAGTGCTGCCAATAAAACCACACTGAGTAAAATTATTCATAAATGTGTTAAAATACCAACAATTTATCATAACTGTGCCTGAATTAGCCTCAATAAAACATGAACAAAGACTTAAATGATAATTAAGAAATCATTTGTTAAGAATGATTCAGCCTTAGTAACTGTTTAAAGGTCCTATATTGCACAAATTTGACTCTTGTGAGCTTTAATCCATGTTATAATGTTGTTACCTTCTCAGAAACATACCTGGAGTTGTGTTTTGTTTCATTCACACATGTTTGAGTAACACTTTATTATTAGTCTGTGTACATCTCCAAACCTCAAAATGATCTGTTCCGCCATGAAGTGGTACTTTTCATGTCAACTGCTCCTTTTACCTTTAGTTCAGTAGAGATTGTCAATTCTAGGGTTGAAATAACCTAAATGAATCTAATGAAGGTGTATGGATTTTTGGTGGAGCACTTCATGTATCACTTCATGACATCACAAGGTGGAACAGAGTGTTTTCAGTTTGACAGAAGAACTAAATATGGAGGGTTTGTGTGTTAAACATGTGTGAATGAAACAAAACACAATTCCAGGTCTGTTTGTGATGAGGAAACAACATTATAACAGAGATCAGAAAAGAGTGTAATATGGGCCCTTTAATTAACACCCCAACTTACTCTTAACAAAATATACAGCCTGAATCCATCTTACAAAACTATCGATAACCTATGTGTTCATTATAACTTAAGTCTTTCTTCATACTTTATTAAGGCTAATTAAGATGTACCGGTAGTTATTCTTATACGTAACCCCCAAAATAGACACCTGCTCCAAACAAAGCAGATATAATGTAAAGGTGTAAAAACACATATCTTCTCAGGTAACCTCCATTATATTCCCAGGGTGTTCAAAAAAGGGAGAGTGGGTGAGAAGGAGCAAAACATGAACAATGAAAGGATCTGAAGTTACTCACCCGGAGCTCTGAAAGTGGCATCTCCAAAGCAGCGGGGGTCTGTCTGGGCGAGAACTACTCTGGCAAATTGGTACAAAAGAAAAGCCTGCCACACGATCTGAAGTGTTCTAAAATACAAACAAAATAGGCATTACTTTTTAGTCTGAAGTATAAAATGTATCTCTGAGTATATTTGAAATAACACAAAAATATGAATTGAATAAAAGATTGAAACATAGCACTGAATTGCATTGGTTCACTGTAACATTCTTAAAGGTCCTATATTATGCATTGCATCAAAAACAGACCTGGAGTTGTGTGTTGTTTCATTCACACATGTTTGAGTAATCCTTTATTATTAGTCTGTCTACATCACCAAACCTCAAAATGCTCTGTTCCACCTTATGATGTCATGAAGTGGCAGTTGTAACAGCTACCTTTTTATCTTTTTTCAGCAGAGATAGGCAATTCCAGGGCTGAAATGTTCCAAATGATTCTGTTGAAGGTGTATGGAGTTTAAAAACACAGAGTGGAGCACTTCCTGTGTTACCACATGACATCACAAGGTGGAACACAGTGTTTTCTGAGAGAAGAACTCAGCCTAAATATGTATAGTTTGTGTGTTAAACATGTGTGAATGAAACGAAACACAACTCTGTCTGTTTGTGATGAGGAAACAACATTATAACAGAGATCAGAAAATAGCGTAATATGGGCCCTTTAATAATTCATTTATATTCAAAGCTGCATTATGTCACTTTTCTAGTGGGGGGTATTGTCGCCTGCTTGTCTCTACGGAGTTGTAGTTGCTTTGTCCGAATGTACACCAGTATTACATTAAACTTATCTGCATGGAAACAAGCAAAGTCAGATCTGCGGAGGGACGAGCCTGCTGAATGAATGGTATTTCTGAACAATACAACACATTTAATTAAATAAATATTAGATAGTTTAACTTAATGCCTTATTGTGGGTCATTCCACAAACCATAACATCTCTAGGGAGACAAGCAGATGGCTGGCCTCCAACAGAAAAGTTACACAGTGCACATTTAATTAACTAACTACTTAAATTGTCAAACATGTTTTATGAATGAAGCACATAATCAAATGCTCACGCTATTACACTATTACACACTATTACTGCTGCTGCTACTACTACTAGTACTACTACTGCTCCTGCTATCTATCTAACTAGATAGATAGATATATAGATAGATAGATATAGATACAGATTATAATGATAACAACAGTAATGCTTCTTACCTGCTGTTGTGGGCCATAGTCCTGGTCTCTCCTGCATGCTCCTGTGGGCCTTCTCTGTGCTCCTGGCTTTACCTGTCCGCTCTTTTATACTGACCTCATTTACCTCCTTAAAAAAAGTTTAACCCGAGGCCTCAGATAGGAGAGAGAGTGCTGCCTTATGTGAGAGCCATATACAACCATATCATCTGTCAGACCCTCAACACTGTAAGAACCACATTAAACCACACCTTTATGTATTATATTATTATATACTTTATAATTATGACCAAAAGCATTGTCTTTTCAAAGTTTTACATTTCCACTAAACAAACAAACTCAAAAGATATTCATAAACTTCACATACTTGTTTCTCTCTTGAGTTTCAAGGATATTATACAGCTACAGGTGGCATTTTGAGGACTTTTCACTATTCAAATGGCACTATGTTTTCTTTAATTGCTGTTTTCTTTAATTGCTATGACAACAGTCCTATTATTTTTTCTAATTCTGAAAAACATTTGAGCACTTATGAGTTCTGGGGTTTGATTTTTCCCAAACATGAAAATTAAGGAAGGAGCAGTCCAGGAAGGGCATCTGATGTAAAAATCCAAAAGTGAAATTATTATGATGCAAACACTAGGATGCATCAGACTAGATTAATGCATTTTAACCTGGATTTCCTGTGCTGTTTTGAACATGTAGCTTATATTGGTAGGTTTATACAGCAGCACAGTAGCTATAGTATAATGTTCATTTGGTGATGTAAAGGTGATATTGTAAAAAGACTTAATAAATAAAAAATAACCAGTTTTATGGTGTTGTATGGCATTGTCCTCATTGTGCTAGTTTTGTATCGACCTTTTATGAGTAAGAGCATAAAGATGCTCTTAATAATGACTTCTCTGTCTCATCATCCCTCTCCTGCCGGGGGCTAGCATCTTTTGTGGAGAAATTAGGTCTCCTGTATACAGCATCTCAGACTCCCAGAGCCAGTCACGCCCTGATGAACAAAACGTCCCACACCAACTGCGTCACCTGAACCTAGCATCTCTTCAGAAGTCCCCTCCAGGAACCGAGAGACAGGAGCAGAACAATGAGGAGGAGATGGGCTAATTCTGGACATCCTGCAGTTACAAGTGTGATTGAAATGGAGGGTCCTTTACAACCATTAATAAAAATAAATAAATACATTAATAAATAAATAATAATAGGGCAGCTGTCGCTACAATAGTATCTTACCACCACCGAGAGTGGAGTGGATGAATAATGACCACAGTGAAGCACTTTGAAAGACCTGTACAGCACATTAAAAGTGCAAAGCATTATTATTATTATTATTATTATTATTATTATTATTATTGTTGTTGTTGTTGTTGTTGTTGTTGTTGTTGTTGTTGTTGTTGTTGTTGTTGTTGTTGTTGTTGTTGTTGTTGTTATTATTATTATTATTATTATTATTATTATTATTATTAGTAGTAGTAGTAGTAGTAGTAGTAGTAGTAGTAGGATTATTCATTGTCATCTGAAACTCAGTGATTGTTGCCACAGCTACCCTGAGGCAGACTGATAGAAGCGAGGCTGCCAAACTGTGGCATTGGCCCTTCCAACCACACACCACATTGATACAAAGTCATGTCCAAAAAGTGAAAGTGTGGATATAGTTTATTAAAGTATTATTTGGAGATTTACACTTTATATTTTCATTGACAGAACATAGAAGTAGAATGATTATTTTTTACTTCAGTCTTAAAATACATCCTCTTGTCTCACCTAAAGCACTTTAAACTGTAAATCATACACAAATATGCCTTGTTTGCTGAACCTGTAGAACTTAATCTGCCTCATATCGGACAGGTGATTGGCATTTGCTACCATGTCACTTACAGGGACATAACCTTCTATGTGTCTTTGTAGCTACAGTCTCTGCTCTTAAATCCAAAAGTAAGGCGAGGCAAATGTATTTGTATAGCACAATTCATACACAAAGTAATTCAAAGTGCTTTACAGAATAAGAAAGACATTAAAATCACAATATAACAAATCAAAATGTAAATAATCATCATAAAATTAACATTAAAAGAGAAGCATGCAGAATAAAAACCTTTCAGTCATATGCACAGGTAAACAGAACCGTTTGGAAATTGGATTTAAACAAAGTAGAGGCCTGTGTCACATCTTCAGGAAGACTGTTCCAGGTTTTAGCTGCATAAAACTGAAATGCTGATTCCCCATGTTTAATCTTGGCTCTGGGCACCAGCAGGAGGCTGTTCATATGGCACTAACATGTTAGAGATGTATTAAATATAGGTTATAGTTTTTTCACCAATTACAATATTTTTGAGGTGGTTTACAGCCCAAATCACACAGCTCTTGCACTTGGAGTTCTCCACATTGAACTTGGACTCAAGCTAAAAACACAGTGTAAATGTTTACCTATGATAGCGTATGATTACAGTGACTTTGTGTTAGTATTGTTTGGCAGAAATACCATCACATGAGGATTCATACTAACAGTGGATCATGAAATAAATGACTCTGGCCTCTGTCCTGTCCTGGAGGAGCCTAAAACAGTGTGGACTAAAACATGAGCACAAACATGATGCTGTTTTCTAACCTCTGCACCTGTTGCTTCCACACCGTGTCATTAGACAGAGCCCTAAATCCACATTAAAAGACAAAAGATTTCGCTTTATTCAACCTTTGTTTAAGCTTGTTTAACTTCCTAACTGAATCTGGGCACAGAACGTTTTCGCTGATAGACACACCTGTATATATAACAAGCAAGTGCAAATGATAGTGTGCTGTTCCCCCTGCGCCATTGGAGGACTGATTTCCAGAATAAAGTCCAGGCACAAGGACGCACTACCCCATTGGTGCGCCTCTTTGACGCTCCACGCACCAATCAGAGTGGATTGCGTGCGTAATATCTTCTCCTTTTGATGTCATTACGTAGCCTAAATCGCTGAATCCACCTGAACGCGCACAGCATTTGTATTGTGTTAATCATCACTGTGACCATAATGTCTGGCAGAGGGAAAACCGGAGGCAAAGCCCGCGCAAAGGCGAAGTCTCGTTCGTCCCGAGCTGGGCTACAGTTCCCCGTGGGCCGCGTGCACAGGCTGCTGCGCAAAGGCAACTACGCGGAGCGAGTGGGCGCCGGAGCTCCGGTCTACCTGGCGGCTGTACTCGAGTATCTGACCGCTGAGATCCTGGAGCTGGCGGGAAACGCGGCCAGAGACAACAAGAAGACCCGTATCATCCCCCGTCACCTGCAGCTGGCCGTGCGTAACGACGAGGAGCTCAACAAACTGCTCGGGGGTGTGACCATCGCGCAGGGAGGCGTACTGCCCAACATCCAGGCTGTGCTGCTGCCCAAGAAGACCGAGAAACCGGCCAAGAGCAAGTAATACAGTGATACAGGTGAAATATAGGACATATCTGCCCCTTCGTCAAACCCACTCTGTTTAATTCTTCACGGACAAAACGATTTTCAATTTGGAACATGAATAATCCCGTTTATTGGGACGGTTCGCAGGCAGCTCAGCCTCTCCTTCAGAAGATGGAGTCGGTCTCTACATAAGAAAAACGGTTCATTATGGATTCTGGACCAAAATGTGTTGATGGAGGGGGTTTGGGCGGTATTTGTTTCGAGTTGCTGCTAAATGTTGTTACTGTGATTTGTGTGATGTAGTTTGAATAAATTGTATGATGCTGGACAAGTAAACTGACGTGTTACGCATTTTTGGCTTTTCATCCGGGTGCTCAGCAAGAGGCACAAAGAGGGGGCAATAGAACACTAGAGTAGTGAGTCATATCAGATTCTTTTCTTTTTAGATGTGGATACAACATTTTCATTTGTTCATATGTAATAACCATAGATTTTGAATTACTATATGCACACTGTAAAATAATTGGTTCCGTTTGGCAATTATATTTATGAATAATCAATTAATACAGAAAGCAAAAAACATACCATCTTTTTTATTTAACATAATATACAACATATTTTAAACCAAAAATAAAAAGCTAAACAATAACACATGGTCCACAAAACCATGCCAGGGAGTTTAACATAAGTCAGGACTTGAAAAGCAGCATGGGATGAACAAGACATTTTCTTACTCAACATTTGAACTCAGAATGAACAAAGTGCTCCATTGTGTAAGTTTGTGGTTCAACAGTATATTTATCATGTGGGCATTTATAACTCTGACCTTATACGGACCGCATTTCTGTGTGAATGTTCATGCTTATTTTAGAACAGGACAAAGGGAGCAGAACAGAGCTCCTTAATCCACTTCCTCAATGGTTGGTCCAGCGTTGCCTCCGCCTGATGGAGCACCGCCAGCCCCTGGGAAGCCCCCTGGCATCCCACCTGGCATCCCGCCTGGCATCCCTCCCGCACTCTGGTAGAGCTGAGTGATGATCGGGTTACACACTTTCTCCAGCTCTTTCTGTTGATGCTCATACTCATCTTTTTCTGCAGTCTAGAATACATTAATGACACAGTTAATACTTGGAACTAACTTTAACAAATGTGTTGTATTGAAGTAGATCTAACCTGGTTCTTGTCCAGCCAGCTGATGACCTCATTGCACTTGTCCAGAATCTTCTGTTTGTCCTCGTCACTGATCTTGCCGGCCAGTTTCTCGTCCTCCACAGTGGATTTCATGTTGAAGGCGTATGACTCCAGTCCGTTCTTTGCAGACACCTTGTCGCGCTGTACGTCGTCTTCTGCCTTGTATTTCTCAGCCTCCTGAACCATGCGCTCAATGTCCTCTTTGCTCAGACGACCTGGTTTTAAAGACATTGAAGAGGTTAGATATTCTTTCTTTTAGTTTTAACTTTAACCTTGTTCAGACAGAAACTGACCTTTGTCGTTTGTGATGGTGATTTTATTCTCCTTTCCGGTGCTCTTGTCTGCCGCAGACACGTTCATGATGCCATTAGCGTCGATGTCAAAGGTCACCTCGATCTGAGGAACACCACGAGGAGCGGGCGGGATGCCCGTCAGCTCAAACTTGCCCAGCAAGTTGTTGTCCTTGGTCATGGCACGCTCACCTTCATAAACCTGTTGGAGAAGTACAGTTTTAGAGAAATCCACAATCACTTTTCTGTTCATAAGCATAGAGCTTTACGCTCAGACATCCAAGGAAGGGCTGCACCATCTTTGATCTTTCGACCTCTGGTGGAAACTACGAATGGCTGGAGTAAACGTCATCACAGCGAGAGCACACACTGAGCCGTGTGAGGAGCCCTACCTGGATGAGCACTCCGGGCTGGTTGTCAGAGTATGTGGTGAAGGTCTGGGTCTGCTTTGTGGGAATGGTGGTGTTACGCTTGATCAGAACGGTCATGACTCCTCCGGCGGTCTCAATGCCCAGAGACAGAGGGGTGACGTCCAGGAGCAGCAGGTCCTGCACGTTCTCAGACTTGTCCCCACAGAGGATGGCGGCCTGGACAGCTACAAACAAACACATTACACATTGGTACACTCCTGGTCACAGAATCTGTTCCCCTTTAACCTACCTGCTCCGTAGGCCACAGCTTCATCGGGGTTGATGCTCTTGTTGAGCTCCTTCCCGTTGAAGAAGTCCTGGAGCAGTTTCTGGATTTTGGGGATACGAGTGGAGCCCCCGACCAACACGATGTCGTGGATGGCAGCTTTGTCCATCTTGGCATCTCGGAGGGACTTCTCCACTGGATCCAACGTTCCCCTGAAAAGGTCAGCGTTGAGCTCCTCAAAGCGGGCCCTGGTGATGGAGGTGTAGAAGTCCACTCCTTCGTACAGGGAGTCGATCTCAATACTGGCCTGGGTGCTGGAAGACAGTGTGCGCTTCGCCCTCTCGCAGGCCGTACGCAGACGTCGCACTGCCCTCTTGTTGTCGCTGATGTCCTTCTTGTACTTGCGCTTGAACTCTGCGATGAAGTGGTTGACCATGCGGTTGTCGAAGTCTTCCCCTCCGAGGTGAGTGTCACCAGCTGTGGATTTGACCTCAAAGATGCCGTCTTCAATGGTCAAGATGGACACATCGAAAGTGCCGCCGCCAAGGTCAAAGATCAGCACGTTCCTCTCAGCACCCACCTAATGCACATTTATAATTAGCATTTCAAAATACACTACACAAAACTGCATTATATTTGTACAAAAATGTACCTTCTTGTCCAGACCATAGGCGATAGCTGCAGCAGTGGGCTCATTAATGATACGAAGGACATTAACGCCAGAGATGGTGCCAGCATCCTTTGTAGCCTGGCGCTGGGAGTCGTTGAAGTAGGCAGGTACAGTGATTACAGCATTTGACACAGACTAAAAAGTGAAAAAAAAAATGCTGTTAGCCATTCATCCAATAGAAAAATTAGTCTATTTAGACAGGCTACTTACTTTTCCGAGATAAGCTTCAGCAATCTCCTTCATCTTTGTCAGAACCATAGATGAGATCTCCTCTGGGTAGAAGGTTTTTGTTTCTCCTTTGTACTCCACCTGCATTTTAGGACGTCCACTGTCACTGATGATCGTAAAAGGCCAGTGCTTCATATCAGACTGAACAACTGGGTCTTCAAAACGTCGACCGATCAAACGCTTTGCATCTGGGAGTGGTAAATAGTAGTGTGCATTAGTAATAGAGCTGTGTCACATTAATAGTAATATATTGCGATATACATGGGAATGATATGAACTGTAGCTGCTTCCTTCTTAGTTAAAGTGGGGATAGACTGACATTATGGCTAATTTCTATTCATTAAGTATAAAACAACTTCAACACTAATTATGGAGGTCCTGCAGAGACTTAAAAGGCCCCGTATTACGCAATTTTCTAATCTATGTTATGTCGCTTCATCATCACAAATATACCTGGAGTTGTGTTTTGTTTCATTCGCACATGTTTAACACACAAACCCTGCATATTTAGGCCGAGTTCTTCTCTCAAATTTAAACACACTGTTCCACCTTGTGATGTCATGTGGTAATACACAAAGTGCTCCACTGTGATTTTAAACTCCATACACCTTCACTAGAATCATTTAGATAATTTCAACCCTGGAATTCCCAAGCTCTAAGAATTAAGAGGCAGCTGTTAACTTCAAAACTTACTCTTCATGACATCACAAGGTGGAACAGGGCATTTTGAGCTTAACAGACGTACACAGACTAATAAAGGGTTACGCAAACTTGTGTGAATGAAACAAAACACAACTACAGGTATGTTTATGATGAGGTAACAGCATTAAAACATGTCTTAGAGCTCACAAGAGTCAAGAGTTTAGCTTAATATAAGACCTATAAAACTAATGATAAGAACATGAAAGGAGGGGAAACAGAACTTATAGACCAAAACACGAGTATAAATATTATCGAAACCAACTTTAAGCAGACTTAGGTAAACTCACAATTTAAAATCACGTAAATAATAAACTAGAATATTCTCAGTACCACAAAAACATGTATGTATAATTTATGTTGACTATCAGATGATCCAGTTGTAATCCTTACCGAAGACTGTGTTTGTGGGGTTCATGGCAACCTGATTCTTGGCTGCGTCTCCGATCAGCCTCTCTGTGTCTGTGAAGGCCACATAGCTGGGTGTGGTCCTGTTGCCCTGGTCGTTGGCGATGATCTCCACTTTGCCATGCTGGAAGACCCCCACACAGGAGTAGGTGGTCCCCAGATCAATGCCGACTGCGGCTCCCTTAGACATCGTTTATTATCTGAATCGGAAAAGGAACATACAGAAGTCATGTGTGTGCCATGTTTGTTGATGTCACTCTTCACCCCTTTTCTGACATGAAAACTCTTTATGATGCTATATTCTTCAAATCAAAATAACAGCCATACACAAGCTCTCTATGCTATATAACATTAGTGCACATTCTTTACTAAATACCAATACTAAAATGAAAACAAAAGAACCCCCTGTACCAACTTATACAAGCATGCCTCTGCAGTAAAGATCCTTCTTCATAAACAGTTTGCAAAATCCAGCCTACTAAATTATGCTAATCAAGTGCAAATACCCGGATTACTACTCTGCAAACCCTAATCCACTTGAGAAATATCTTTGTATGTTATGGTTCAATCCTCATAGCAAAGCTAGCTTCTAGAAACTTCTGTCAGAGCTGCTGCATGATAACAAGGCTGCACGAGGAGAGGACAAAACCGTTATTTTCTTTAACTGTAGCCCAAATCCCTATATGCTAACAATATTAACGAGGATTAATATCATTCCTACCTGGAAAACGTTGCTTGTCCCGGTATCACAAGCCAACACGTCGCTCTTAAATCTGAGAATAATATGACGATGCAGAATGAAGTGGAGGATTATTTTGTAAGAGGCGTGCGTAATGCCAGCGTCAGCGTCAGCCAATCAGCGCTCAGAGCGGGCCGGCCTCGCGCTTCTAGTACATTCTGGATCACGCGTGCGCACTGTGATTGGCTGAGAGCGCTGCGGTCTTCCTGAGTGCAGCTGATGTCAGGGGTACTTGGAGGTTCTAGGGCTTTCCATCAGCTGCAGGAGTCATGTACAACTGCTTTCTGGAATAGTAATAATAGTAATGTTGGTGCTGTTACGTGTCTGTTCAAAGAAAGGTTCTATATTACGCGAAATCGACTCCTGACTTGACTTGACTTGTGAGGTTTTAGCCATGTTGGAATGTTGTTCACTCTTCATAAACATACCTGGAGTTGTGATTTGTTTCTTCATCACATGTTTGAGTCATCTTTTGTTGTCTGTCTACATCTCCAAAACTCAAAAAGCTCTGTTCTACCTTGTAATGTCATGCAGTGGTAGTTTTCAACTCAACAGCTACCTTTTATGTTTAGTTCAGAAGGGTTTAGCAATTCCAGGGCTGAAATCATCAAACGATTGTAGTGAAGTTGTATGGAGTGACATTACAAAGTGGAACGGAGTGGAGTGCTTCTGAGAGATGAACTAAATATAACTAAAATATAACTAAATATGCATGATGTGTGTTAATCATATGTGAATAAAACAAAACACAACTCCTGGAATGTTTGTAATGAGGAAACAACATTAAAACATAGATCAGGAAATAGCATAATATGGCCCTTTAAGGATCAGCTATAGTGTGCAGGTGCTGAGGTTTAGGTAGTGAGGATTAAGATCAGCAAGAGATTGTTTTTAACCGTCTGGATTTCAACATTGAAACTGACAACCCATTTGAGAGCCTCATTGTACTTTCTGATTAGATAATCGTCAGGAGAACCAAAACACAAAATAATAAATTAGCAGTGATATGACCCCTTTAATATTACCCAAATTGTATTAATGTTTCTTTGCTTCTATTTATATATTGTTGTTATTCTTATTTATGTAATGCATATTTTGACTTTTTATTGTGTTCTAAATGAGCATGGGAGCCGTAGGGACGTGGCTCTCTCCTCTATCACTCTGAGGCAGACCAGAGATCTCTTTGTTCTCTATGTTCCACACCCAGTGCAGAGTCACTGTTTATAATAACTGTAAATGAGGAGCTGTTTTCTCAAGGTGTGGATTAGTATTGACAAAGTATTTGTACTTTGGCATGTAGTCAAGAGGTCGTGCTACTGCAGGCCCTGCTGGCTGGGTATTCTGACTTTCATTTCACATTAGGCTAAACTCTAGCAACAGTTTAAGTGATCTGTGTTTATGCAACAGTCTGCTTGATAAACAACAGTGGTACAGTGACTTTGCCTCACAGTCAGAAGGTTCCTGGTATGACTCTCGGTCACCCAGGACTTTCACTGTGGAGTTTTTTTGTTCCTGCATCTAGACGGGTTTCCTCTGGGCCCCTGGGCACTCCAGTTTCCACCAATCAAAAACTTGTACCACAAAATCGTCCAGCTGAGGTGCTAATGTTGTACTGACCAAGACTGGCTTAGGAACTAGAGATAGGTCCCACTGCTCCTAACAGTTTGTCTTGGCTGGGTGAAGGATGGGTCAAATGCAGGTTTAAAACAGAGACACTGAAGAATGGGTGAAATGTAGGTTTAAAACAGAGACACTGAAAGATGGGTGAAATGCAGGTTTAACCCAGAGGCACTGAAGGATGGGTCAAATGCAGGTTTAAAACAGAGACACTGAAGAATGGGTGAAATGCAGGTTTAAAACAGAGACACTGAAAGATGGGTGAAATGCAGGTTTAACCCAGAGGCACTGAAGGATGGGTCAAATGCAGGTTTAAAACAGAGACACTGAAGAATGGGTGAAATGCAGGTTTAAAACAGAGACACCGAAAGATGGGTCAAATGCAGGTTTAACCCAGAGGCACTAAAGGATGGGTCCAAAGACATTGAAGAATGGGTCAAATGCAGGTTTAACCCAAAGACACTGATGGATGGGCCAAATGCAATTTTAACGCAAAGACACTGCAGAGATGCAGAGAACAAATTTCCTTACTGGGACAAGAAAGCATAAAGCATAACTGGATTTGAACCCCAACAACTGATGTGTTACCGTGATGATAAACAACTAAAATATATCAATCAATCAATTTTATTTGTAGAGCACCTTTCATGTACACAGACGACTCAAAGTGCTTTAGACAGAATTCAAATCACAACAATTTGTGAAATATAAAATTTACATAGTTAGAAAATATACATTTACATAATTTAAACATAACTAAATAACACAAGATCGGTTAAACCCTTTCCTACCATAGATAAAACAAAACAAACAAACAACCAAACTATTCAGCTGTTATACAAACTTTTCTTGAGGAACAAATCAGTTCTTATAAAAAGCCAAACTAATCCAATAACATCACAATGAAACATTTGAATATTGATTATTTGTCTGATTTGTGTAACTTCAACCTTCTGACCCTTTGTTGTTTATTGAGAGTCAGATGAGAGAGAAACTTGGTGGAAACCACAGAGCCGTGATGTCATGGAAGCGTCCCTCCACCACGAGGTGCCGCAATGTTTAAAAGTTAAGAGAAGAGGAAATACAGACTCACATGAGTCTATGCAGCAGCGAGATGGAGAAGAAACTACAGCTGTGTGTCCTCATGCTTCAGCTGCAGGGTGAGTGCTCCTCAACACACTGAATCAATGGGCTTTAGGTGACATCTAAAGTGAATATTCTTAAAATCCTGTTTTTGTTATAATACAGTGAGCTCTTGGGTCTAAATGATAATAGAAATGATCAGGTTCAAAATTTGTGACTTTAACTTTTGGATCTTTCATGGCAAATTACAATGTAGTGTCTTACCTCCTCTCTGGGAGAATGACATCATCACATCCTCACAATCTGAAAAACATCAAAACTGAATAATTACAAGTGAGTGATTTACAATAGTTTAAGTAATAATAGCTGAATTTCCTTACATATTGTGCTTTACATAACAAACCATTTGAAAGTCCCGCACTGTAGGCATTACTCACTCACTCTAGCCACAGACTGAAGCGCGGCTGCCAGTGTTCACCTAATCACTCACACATCACAGTCATACTAGGCAAAGTGTGTGAAGTGTCTTACAAAGGTACACAACAACAGTATATACACTAGATGATACAAGGATTCGGACCTCTGAACTTTTGGTTGGTGGATGAGTGCTTTAACCACTGAGCCACTGTCTGAATTCAGAATAAACTAACATCATAATTAATATTGCTGTTTACAACTAGGTCACATCTCACTGATTACACCTTTGTACTTGTTTTTTAGGTCTCCATATGTTTCTACTATATTTATAACAGTACATGTGATATTATGTTAATAAGATAAAAGTAAAAAGCACTTTTCATATGATTTGAGGGGTTATTGTTACCATATTCGTGGTAACATCTCGACTAATGTTTTCGAGCTCAAGCTTTAGCTTTGAGCAAACCAAAATTATTGATTTGTTTTGTTACTGTTGAACAAAATATGTATAATTTTTTATCAATGTCACTACATTTACACTTTATGAAATTAACAACACTTGTGTGAAATACATTTATTTTTTACTCTTGAAGTACATTTAAAACGGGTACTTAAATACTTTTACTTCAGTTAATTTTTCATGTGATACGTACACTTTTCTTCAGTAACTTTTTACCTCTGTATCTGTACTTTTACTTAAGTAACAAAACTCAGTACTTCACCCACCACTGGTTATTAGTATATTTCAGTGAGTACAGAGCCCATGTTTGTTGTTTGCATAGTCTATAGTTGTATATTATGGTTAAATTCATTATAAAAGTTACTTTTACACTATACAAAGCTGTTTATTTTGGTTTTTGATAAACTTACCAGCAGGTTCTTATTACATCTATGAATCAGCGATATCTTTACTCAAAATGCATTTGAGTTTCATATAGAGTGACCAAACGTCCCCATTGGCCCGGGACAGTCCCAGTTTTGAGCCCTGTGTCCCCCGACCCAGCACATTTATTTACACAGTTTTATAAAAGAAATGACTCAGGTGTTGGTATTTTTTAACCAGTTTGACCTCTGCCAACAGTAATGAGGGGAATATTGTTGTTTATAATGAGTCATCGACGTTACTAACTCAACCTTGTACAGCTTAATTCTTATCATATCGCCAAAAAATAACCAAAATTCCCCAGTAGTCCAAAGTGAAAGTACACATAATAAATACTGGTAAAGGGAAGTGGTGGAAGAGGTGCTCAATTTTGCTACTTACGTAAAAGTACAGATAGCGGAGTAAAAAGTACTCAAGTAAAAGTACAAGTATCACAAGAAAAAATTGACTTAAGTAAAAGTACTAAAGTACCTGTTTAAAAATGTACTTTAAGAGTCAAAAGTAGAAGTATTTTGTGCAAATTTTGAGATCTAATGAAGTTTCAAATGTAGTGATTTTGATAAAGATTTGTGTTGAATTTTGTTAAACAGAAACAATTGCATCAGTGTTGTGTTTTTAGTTTTTTGTAGCTAGTTTTATTTGTATATTTTAGTTTGCGCAAATTGTGAAGTTGATAAAAATAAACCCCCAGCCCTTTCAGCAGGTCTCAAACAATTATGAAAAATACTTTTACTTTTCAGTCCATTTAAAAAATGTGGTGGAGTAGAAAGTACAGACACCTGCTCTCAAATATAATGAAGTAAAAGTAAAATATGTCCATTTTAGTAAACTGCACTACATTTGAGAGCAGGTATCTGTACTTTCTACTCCATTACATTTTTAAACAGTATTGAAAGTAAAACATACTTTTCATATGATTTACATCCTGACTGAAGTTTTCAAGTTAAAGCTTTGGCTTTGAGCAAAAAAAACAACAAAACAAAAAAATACACAAAATTCATGAGAAAAAATAAGAAATTGATTCTTATTGTTACTGTGACCAAAATATGTATCATTTTGAATTAATATCACTACATTTAACAACACTTAAAATACGTTTACTTTTTACTCTTAAAGCACATTTTTAAACAGGTACTTAAATACTTTTACCTAAGTAGATTTTTGACTTTTTAAAAAACTTACTTGAGCTACCTTTTACCTCTGTATCTGTTCTTTTACTTTTACTTATGTAACAACTTTGAGTACTGCATCTTCTACTGAGTACAGTACAGTACAGTACTTTACTACTTAGTTTCTTTCCACCTTTGGTTAAGGTGCATGTTTAATAAGTCTCAGCTTGCACCCTGCTCCTATTCGGACATGTTTTCACACATTGCAAAGTTCCTGTACTGCAGTACCTGTGTGAAAACCCAATTTACCCGCAACAATCCCACACGTTATCTCCTCAAGTAAAAGGCCAAACGAGGGCAGCTTCTTCTGTCAGACTGAAGCTGACCACATAGCTTCCTGTCACACACTTGGTAGAGGGGGGCCTTGATTTTCCTTTCACTCGTTTTACCTTTTATAGTGGTAGGAATTAATGAGTCATAGTGTAACGTCGCCCCCCTAACATAAAAACAGTCCGAGAAGGAAAATAGTAAAAGTAATGAATAATTTAAATGGTATACAGTATAATGTGAGTTTATGTCATCACCTCGCCCATAGTGTCTGTGTACACTGGTGTATGAACGTGTGTGTAAATGGGTGGGTGGTTCCTTGATGTAAAGTGCTTTGAGTGACTTGAATCTGGAAAAGTACTATATAAAAATTCAGTGTTCTAGTCATAGAATAAGAATAGCCCTGCTTTTGAGGTATATCTGAGTATTTTAATATCTGTAACTGAGTGTTTTAAACCTTTTCCATCTGTGTTTTCCTCAGTGTCACTTGCAGTTTGGCAGCACATATCAGTGATGAAAGGTCACACACTAAACCTAAACTGCCCCCTCAAAAGCCAGTTCCCCGATCACGCAGTGGAGTGGAGGAACACAGATGGTAATATTATGTTCTTCAACATGATTCAAGGTGAAAAGGATGCAGTCTGTTTTGTGTTCAACCGAGTCCGAATGACCCGTCTTAACGTTGTTGTTTTTGTTTCTTACGACAGGTGTGAAAGACAAACGCTACAGACTTCATAAGTTGTCTGAGTCCGAATTCCGCATCAGTATTTCCAAAGTTACGTTCAGTGATGGAGGGATCTACACCTGCTCCCATTACCTCCCCCAAGCTGAGAGCAAGAGAGTGAATGTTACAGTGATAGGTCAGTGATTTTCTGTCAGATATTTTTGGATGGAGGTTGAAAATCTCTGTGTATCAGGGGCGATGTCAGATATTTTTGGTGGGAGGAGCTAAGGGGGTGCTAAGGTCAATGTGCGGGCTCACTTGATTGGTTGTGCTATGAAAGTGAGGCAAAAATCTTTGGGGGGGGCTATGTGGATGTATTGACCATTCTAGGACAGACTAGTGCCCCCCTCCCTGACACCGCCCCTGCTCCTTCTATTTATACAGAGAGATATCAGTCTGGGCCCCGTGCCTTCCATCACATCGCCAAACATGATCGTCCAATCAGATTTGTTTATTTCAGTGACACATGTGAAATTAAAGAGCTTGTTGGTCACCTATGATTTACAAATAAAATCATATTTATCTCACCTCAGATTAACAGAGTTTAGTGCGTCACTCAGTTAGTCTACAGAAATCTGCCATGTTTTTCAGTCTCTTGTGATATTTTTTCCTTTCTTTATCATATTTAATAAAATAGAAAACGAAATATATGCTTACATTAATTACACTGGCTAGAATAGATATTATTTTCATAAACAAAAATGGACAAAAAATGTTTCTAAGATTGAATACATTCCCTTTGAAATTAAACTTTACCTTTATGCATTATTAGGTAGTACAGACCAAAATAAAAGCCATCATCCCCCGTTTATTTCTATTGACCTATTTAATATTTGTGTATTTACTTTTCATTTTGTAATATCTGAAAAATACCAAGGCAGTGAGGCAGAGGTCAAATGGTCACATACACGGTCATCATTTCTCATGTTGTTTCTTATTATAGGCAAGCCTCGGATTGAACGTACAACCCACGAGGGGTGGACTGTCATCAGGTGTACAGCTGAGGCCAATTATTCTCCTCCAAATCTCTCCTGGAAGTTCAAGAATGGACTGGAGTTTCTCCATGGTGAGTTTTCAAATGGCCATGGTTTAAAGTGAAATAGAAGCATAAAATAATAACATTGGTCTTGATCATAAACTGTAGATATAAATGGATGTAGCTAATCTGGGTATACCTCCAGAACTGTTGCCTCTCTCTCTGTATTTGCTGCTGTCAGACCAGTCATTTTGGTCTTAAAATGTTCATATTGTTCATATTGTATTTTTATTTCGCTATTGTGTCCGTAAATGAAGATATGAACTTCACTTCTTTATACTGTCCATACATCTGTTTTATGTATTGCTTTTTATTCGGTATTTCCAAATCAGTCAAGAATGTATTAGATTAGATAAGAAAATATTTATTTGCTAAATTCTAGTGTTGCAAGGCATAGTTCAAGATTAGCACGAGATGACAAATATACAAGCAGAAATAAACAGAAATAACATAGAAACAGACTTAAATCTAACACAAGAGTAAGAATACAATACAACAACACTATTATGGGTAGTAAGTGGCCATGTGTAAAATGGTAACTATAGATATGATATAAAAATAATCTCCTGTAATAATTATTCATGAGTAGTGTTGTCATGATACTAAGATTTCAAACTCTATTTTAATACTAAGGAATAGACTCAATACCAACACTGACACCAATACCATGAAAAACACACTTTCTTTAGACAATAGAATGTGATTTTCAACATTAAATAGTAGTACTTTCTTTTCTATTCCCCTGTGTCCTTATATCTGTGTAATCCTTCAGTCGTCCAGGTAGGTTCCATAATGATCCATGGACGTATACTAGTTCATTTGGTCTTCGGATGGTCTTCTTGGTCCTGACTTTGCTCAAAATCATACTAAAGCTGTTCAGGAAAAGTTAATTTCTGTCCTGTGAATGTGGCTTTTTTAGGTGCAATACCTGCTCAAATGAGTAGTTTCGATACTAGCCCTAATATTGATTCATATCTGATTTTCGGTACTTTTGACCGCCATATTCTTGATATCAAAATCACACGACTAATCGAATGTTTTCTCCACAGATGAAACACAAATCCATATGGTCCCTTTGGAAAAAAAATATGTTTCTATTCAGACCATTTATGTTAAACCAGCTGAAAAGACCTTCGCTGTAAAATGCATAATGCGACACCCGGCTTGGCACTCATGGATTCCCCTCATGGACTTCGTCAACATCAGACCAAACAGTAAGTACTAGCTATTACTAATTCGCATTTCCTATTTTAATTAAGAATTGAACAACAAACCTCTATCTGTTATGTTGACGTTTTATCCTCATGACGTGTAGGTGGATTAAGAAACTAAGCTAAAAACCCCTTATGCTACTTCCTTTTTTTGCAAATATGACGGGTTCCTAAAAGCAGACGTGTGATTCGGGTGACCTTTTACTTTGATTTTCTGTATCAAAGCGTGATTTATGTGAAATTTCATGTGTTTTGAACAGAACGAAAAGGACATCCGAAAACTACAACCTTTCCAGAGAGAACGCCAGCACCAGTAACTGCAAGAGAACCAACTAGTGACCACTTCCCCACAACAACACAAAATGAGATTCTTACAACAGTGTTTTCAACCATTCCTCCACAGTTTAGTACAGGTACATTGGGCAAAAAATGTCTTATTTTTATATAGTGAAAAAAACAATATAACACCAAGATATCCTGTGTAGCTAGTATTAAATGCCAGGGAGAAGAGGTGGGTTTCCAGTTCAGGCTTAAACTGTGAGACTGAGTGGCTCTGACAGGCAAAAGGCGCTGTTCCATAGTCTGGGCTCTGTCATTTTTGCAGCATATTTTATTATAAACAATACACCCGAAATTGAAAACATTTAAAAAATTGTTGCGTCCAAATTGGCATCAAGTATCAAGCCTTAGTATCAAAATCCAAATTGAAACGTGTGTGTATTTTGTATGTGTGGATAAGTGTTTCCAATAATTCTGCCATCTCCTCAAGTAACTGTGCTCAGGGAAACTAGTTACAATTTTAGTTTTCCTAAGAATATACTTCATGTGCTTTCTTGACGGAAGTGGAATTTTGTGTGTTTTCCAGGAAACTCTTTACCCACAACAGAAGAGAAAGCTGCTGAAGCCTCCACAGCAGAAAAACAGGATCTGACTTCAGAGATTTCTAGAAACACTCCACAGTCCAGTACAGGTGAGAACACATAGTGTAGATGGACTTTTTACATTGCACATGCTCAAATCATGTGTTTACTGAGGAATGACATGGGTAATGTTCAAAGTTGTTCAAAAAATAAAAAAAACAAACAAAAAAAAACAAAACCTCAGGATTTTTTCCTCACAATCATCCATCTTTACTTACGGGGTTTTAATTATTACAGTTTAACATAAAAACAGCACATTTTGTTCCTCTGAAATCTGAACTCTGCTCCAAACCCAGTGGTGGAATGTAACAAATGTGGAATGCAACAAAGTACAAGTAGTAAAGTACTGCACTTTACTTAAGTATATTTTACTGTGGATACTTTTACTTTTACTTCACTACATTTGAGAGCAGTGTCTGTACTTTCTACTCCACTACATTTTTGAACTGGACTGAAAAGTTAAGGTGCTTTTTATAACTGTTTGAGACCTGCTGAAAAGGCTGAGGGTTTATTTTTAACATGTTCAATTTGAGCAAACAAAAATATACAAAGAAAAGATGCTACAAATGGAACAAAATTCAACACAAATATCATCAAAATCACTACATTAGAAGCTTCATTAGATCTCCAAACCTCAAGTCGATTTTTTTCATGTGCTACTATTTCTTTTACTTAAGTATTGTTTTGCTGCGGGATCTGTACTTTTACTTAAGCAACAAACTGGAGTACTTCTTCCACCACTAACCAAACCACATGCTTTTACAGATAGAGAAGTAACTGTAGACTTCTCCATTAAAAGACCCAAGCTTATCACTGACGATTGGAAACTACTACTACTACTACTCCTACTAAACTACTAACAGTGAATGTATGAGTCAGTTTAAAATGGTGGTTTGCTTGTTCTTGTAGATGCTGTGGAAACTACAGAGCTCCCTATGAACACCTCACAAATCAACAGCACTGGTAAATATACTTTATACTTTTGAAAGTACATAAACATGCCCTAATTCTCCATATATGGACATGAATAAACAATGCCAGGCTCCCAGCATGCATCATTTTACATAGCACCACATAAAGGTCTTCCTGTGTTAAGCTGCAGTTTCACCTCATAATAGTTTCACAGTAGTAGGTAAGGGTGATACGGAGTGAATTTACTAGCCTATAAGAGACAAAATCCTACTAAAACTACTCAATTTTGTTGCTTAAGTACAAGTACAGATACAGAGGTAATAATTTACTAGCCTATAAGAGACAAAATCCTACTAAAACTACTCAATTTTGTTGCTTAAGTACAAGTACAGATACAGAGGTAATAAGTTACTCAAATAAAGTAAAAGTATCACATGAAAAAATCTACTTAAGTAAAAGCATTTAAGTACCCAATTAAAAATGCTTTACTTTAAGAGTGAAAAGTAAAAGGATTTCCCGCAAATGTTGTTAATTTCTGGTCACAGTAACAATATGAATCAATTTCTTAATTTTTCTCATGAATTTTGTGTATTTATTTCGTTTGCTCAAAGCCGAAGCTTCAACTAAAAATCTTTAGTCAGTATGTTATTACGAACATGGTAAAAATAACCCCTCAAATCATATGAAAAGTAGTTTTTACTTTCAGTCCTGTTAAAAAATGTAGTGGAGTAGAAAATACAGATACCTGCTCTCAAATGTAGTGAAGTAAAAGTAAAAAGTATCCACTGTAAAATGTACTTATGTAAAGCACAGACACATAAAAATTCTACTTACATACAGTATTTTAAAACTTGTACTTCGTTACCTTTCACCACTGTTAAGACTAGTATAGAAACTAGATACACATTGTTAAAAAACAGTACTATAGAACCACGTAATATTAAAGAAACTATGATTATTCTGCATTAAAAGTGTTGAGCCTTTTCCTTAGTGCCATCACGACACTATTACCTCACTAACACGTTTCTTCAATTTACAAATAAATACAACTGAATAAAATATTTTGTCTTTGTCAGAAGAGGCCTCTACAGTGAACTCAACCACAGAAAGAAGCGGAACATTAAACACTTCAGGCAATTGTAAGTTCTTTGTTCACATCTAGTGGTATAAATTGGAACTGCATGTAGTCACATATTTACAGAAAAAGCTCAGACTAGTTTTTCATCATGTTAATTCTGTCTCTTTTTTGAAGGGCTAACAGTGAACATTTCCTCTACTGAAACCACAAGGAACAGTACAGGTATTAAAATGTTTTTCTTTTAAAAAAAAATAAAATAAAATTATAAAACTGAGTATTGATGGGTGTAAAATAATATTTAAAATGTGTTTAAGCAGGAGTTGACTATGACGTGGAAAAGAGGGAAGGGAAAGACTCAAACACATCTCTTCTCGTCTTCCTGATCACGTGCCTTATGGTCGGACTTTTGGTGGTCGTTATATTTATAGGCATCAAACTGAGGAAAGCACACATCATTTGGAAACGAGGTATGAAAAAAAACTTCTCTTGATCTAGCATTAAATCTACACAACCGTATATGACATCAAGTGATATTAACTACAAAATGTTTCTTTACTTTCGCTTTAAACAGAAAATGAGGAGACGGTGTCATCTGAAGTCAGCAGTAAATCCAAATCAAGCCAAGAGGAGAAAAACACCAGAAGGAGAAGAGGTAACACATTAAGGAATAAACGTTATTTTACTCTTCAGGCCACACTGTCTAATTAATAAATAAATACTTAAGGAGGCCAGTACCTTTGTAAACAGCTTCAGCTCAGAGTCACATAACATTCACTGGAGTCCTCAGGCGCCACTGACAGCTGCTCCAGTTAATTATTGAGTGATATACAGTAGCTATAATAACCCAGTGCAATACCAGAAGTCAGGGGAGTCGTCCTGTCTCAATACATCCTATATCCATTGATTGTTCAGTATGTGAAAGATGGAACGATTATTTTTTGGGAGCAGTATTTACTGTGGGGACTTTTCCTTTGAACTAATGGGGAACTTTTTGGTATTTTTTTCTATCCTGCGATTAGATTTGATACACAAAGGAATAAAATGAATACATTACTTCTGTTACTCACTGTCAAAGCAAACTAACTACAAATTTATTGCAGGTCATGTTGTTTAGCAATGTTGGTCACTTAGTGTATTTTTTGGAGGGATAATTCTGTTTAAAGCTTTTTGTGTCAGTAGCATAATTAAATTTCAATATTATCATTTATCATCTATATTTACTTCAGCAATATATCATACTTCAAAATGTGTTATTGTGACAGTTCTAGTCTTAGGGGCCCAGAATTGGACCCTCTTTCTATTTATTTATATTAGAGGGGGGCCCATGTGAGGTTTCTTGCCCCAGGCTCCTAAATTTCTGTCGACGGGCCTGTCAGTATTAAAATATCTTGTGCTGTGTTTTAAGGTTAGGAAAAACAATTACATTTAGGCCTATGTAATGCCTATTCTGTAAAAGTAAAACAGCACTCTCAAATACCCTGTGAAGCTTTTTATGTGAGGAATAGCTTTGTATGTATGTAGGGGAGTCGATGAGGGCCCATGTGAGGTTTCTTGCCCCAGGAGAAAGGAGAGGCCGGCCTAAGGAGTAGCTTACTGAGATAGCACAGACCAGTTCACAAAGCTCAACAAGGGAATCTTTGTACTCTTATCTTCACTATATAAATGTGTAAACAAATTATATTTATGACGATGACATGGGCCAAATACACACCCAGTAACAGAGGTTTTAAGAAGTGAACATGTTCCAGATGAGTCAGTGGTTGAGCAATATCTTTGTTTGACAGGGCTCTTCAACACAGGACTCACACAGTACGTCATCCAGGAGCCAACAGTCATCACCTCAGTGACAAACCCAGCTGCCATGACACCTCCAGAGACTACGACCAGTGAACATAACTCTGCAGCCCCAGTACCTCCACCGGCTCCACCTCTGAAATCTCCTGTCAAGGAAACAGAGCTATAAACTACAAACATTGGTTCTTTGGTCATGTGTAGCTCTTCTTGTGTAAATTTCTTGTATAAAAAAGTATAAAAGTACTGTACTGTGCATTATGTAAATAGTAGGCTATGTTTCTATCTTTGTCTGATAAATTGTACAAGATGCATTAAATTGTATTTTCTTATATACAGTGTCAGAGTTTGTTTATGAGCCTATCTACCTAATTTCACTGCCAATTCAATAATAAGGAAACATGTGAGATAAACTAAAAACGTCATAAAGGACAACACTCACCCTAACACCCTGGAATCTAGAATACACACTCCTAAGGTGTGCTGACCAGCTCCTTCTCACTGTGCCCAAAGCTTGGCTCAAGACCAGAGGTGCCAGAGCTTTCTGTGGCAGCTCCCAGACAATGGAACAGCGCCCTCTGCCTGAAAACCCACTTCTACTTCCTGGCATTATATGTTTAATCTTGGTCAGTTGAAGTTGTAAATGTGCTAGAAAAAAACTTTAACTTAAATTGAAAAAAAAAAACTCTTCAAAATACATAGACATCATTATGGGTTTGCCAGGCAACCAGGAGCCTACACCCCAGTCTATACTTCCTAGCAAGGAAAATCTAATCATGTACGAAATCCTCACGTTTTTATAACTATTGTGGAATTAAGTGGCATACCCTTTAATTAAATGAGACGAGGGGCCTAAATATCTAAATATCAGTGCAGGGACCTTAGCTGCTTCCAGTAAACTCAAACACGTGATTAGCGATTATGAAATTTCACAATCAAACCATCAAGCAGGAAGTGTCTCTTGGCTCTTGACGTCATCAATGAACAGCGTCGCTATTGGTCCGTGGAGCTGAAAGAATCAACCGATCTGGATTCTGATTGGCCGCTGTGCCGGTTATAAATACAACGTACATCACGCGCCCAACCTCCCTTTTCCCTTCTCCAACCGGCAAGGACACAACATCGTCCCCTGATTCAGCATCAGTTTCATCTTCTGTAACACGACTATTTGGTGAGTCTTTGGCGAATGTTATCCTCGTGTTACAATACATTTTTATCCGTGAGTTGTTTTGGATACCTTAGTTAAACTCGATTCATGATCTAGCCACTTCCTTTCCTTTAAATCTACGGTTCTTGTTGAGGTTTTAACATCCATTGTAGCTATTTGTGATGTGTCAAAGGTATTCTGCTGTGAGCTCGCCCGTAGGAATGCTTGGCCGCAGTACATGTGGTCCGTTAGCTAACAGCAGGTTGGGGGAGGGGTGTGCTGAAACGCTGCGGAATGTTCTGGAACAATCAGCCGCAGCTGCGCATTGGAGCTGCGCACAGATTGTTCACTTCCTCGTGGCTCTTTGTAGTCGGATGGCTTTAGAAATCCAGACTCAAACCCCCCCTTCAGGATGGCATTTTCTTTGATTTCACTGTTAATAATCTGTATTGGTGGTTTTTGGTTGTTGCCTTTTTGTAATTGTCTTTTTAAACCTTTTATAATGTGTCCTTGAGTATCATGAAAGGCACTGTTGAATAAATTATTACTATTCAATATTACATGTTAGTTGGAAGCTTTCTTAGGTTTATTACGTGGAAGTTCTCTTTAATCATTTAAACCAGCAGTTGGCACTAAGATTTTTTTTATATTTGTCAACGTTTTGATAGATGAACAATCAGGATCAGGCCATATGAGGCACTTGATGGTCAAAAACTATTCTAAGAAGGATCAGTTTATGATGAACTAAAGATCAATAAAGCCTATATACATCGCTTTCGATTAAAAAGGCTTGGTGGAACACATATAAAATCTAATTTTATTAGGTCATCTCTGAATCAATGAGATGATGGAATGCAACATGTGAGCAGTGGTTTAAAGTTTTTTGTTTTCCCTTTAGTAATAATGTCTAAGGGACCAGCAGTCGGCATTGACCTGGGGACCACCTACTCCTGTGTGGGGGTCTTCCAGCATGGCAAAGTGGAGATCATCGCCAACGACCAAGGCAACAGGACCACACCCAGCTATGTGGCCTTCACAGACACAGAGAGGCTGATCGGAGACGCAGCCAAGAATCAGGTTGCCATGAACCCCACAAACACCGTCTTTGGTAAGCAACTCTATTGAGTCCTTTGACCCCGTTTAATCACTGTGATGAAGTGTATACCGCCATTCGTAGTTTCCACCAGAGGTTTATCGACCAAAGATGGTTTAATTCTTCCTTGGATGTCTGAGTGATCTTTTTTATGAATGTAAAATGTGTATATTATGATTTGTATTAAGTAAATACTGTTTTGCAGATGCCAAACGTCTCATTGGCCGAAGATTTGATGATGGCGTAGTACAGTCCGACATGAAACACTGGCCATTTAATGTCATAAACGACAACACTCGTCCTAAAGTTCAGGTGGAGTACAAAGGAGAATCAAAATCCTTCTACCCAGAGGAGATCTCTTCCATGGTGCTGACAAAGATGAAGGAGATTGCTGAAGCCTACCTCGGAAAAGTAAGTTGTGAAACTTGAGTCATTTTTCTTGGGAGGTGTATGAGACTGACAAATGTTGTCTTCCCTTTTCAGAATGTCTCTAATGCTGTAATCACTGTACCTGCCTACTTCAACGACTCCCAGCGCCAGGCTACAAAGGATGCTGGCACCATCTCTGGCCTTAATGTCCTTCGTATCATTAATGAGCCCACTGCTGCAGCTATTGCCTATGGTCTGGACAAGAAGGTACATTTTTGTGCAAATATAATGCAGTTTTGTGTAGTGTATTTTGAAATGCTAATTATAAATGTGCATTAGGTGGGTGCTGAGAGGAATGTGCTGATCTTTGACCTTGGCGGCGGCACTTTCGATGTGTCCATCTTGACCATTGAAGACGGCATCTTTGAGGTCAAATCCACAGCTGGTGACACTCACCTCGGAGGGGAAGACTTCGACAACCGCATGGTCAATCACTTCATCGCAGAGTTCAAGCGCAAGTACAAGAAGGACATCAGCGACAACAAGAGGGCAGTGCGACGTCTGCGTACGGCCTGCGAGAGGGCAAAGCGCACACTGTCTTCCAGCACCCAGGCCAGTATTGAGATCGACTCCCTGTACGAAGGAGTGGACTTCTACACCTCCATCACCAGGGCCCGCTTTGAGGAGCTCAACGCTGACCTCTTCAGGGGAACTCTGGAGCCAGTGGAGAAGTCCCTCCGAGATGCCAAGATGGACAAAGCTGCCATCCACGACATCGTGTTGGTCGGGGGCTCCACTCGTATCCCCAAAATCCAGAAACTGCTCCAGGACTTCTTCAACGGGAAGGAGCTCAACAAGAGCATCAACCCCGATGAAGCTGTGGCCTACGGAGCAGGTAAGTTAAAGGGGAAAAGATTCTGTGACTGAACTGGGAGTGTGCCAATGTGTAACGTTTGTTTGTAGCTGTCCAGGCCGCCATCCTCTGTGGGGACAAGTCTGAGAACGTGCAGGATCTGCTGCTTCTGGACGTCACCCCTCTGTCTCTGGGCATTGAGACCGCCGGAGGAGTCATGACCGTTCTGATCAAGCGTAACACCACCATTCCCACAAAGCAGACCCAGACCTTCACCACATACTCTGACAACCAGCCCGGAGTGCTCATCCAGGTAGGGCTCCTCACACGGCTCAGTGTGTGCTCTCGCTGTGATGACGTTTATTCCAGCCATTCGTAGTTTCCACCAGAGGTCGAAAGATCAAAGATGGCGCAGCCCTTCCTTGGATGTCTGAGCGTAAAGCTCTATGCTTATGAACAGAATACAGTGATTGTGAATTTCTCTAAAACTGTACTTCTCCAACAGGTTTATGAAGGTGAGCGTGCCATGACCAAGGACAACAACTTGCTGGGCAAGTTTGAGCTGACGGGTATCCCGCCCGCTCCTCGTGGTGTTCCTCAGATCGAGGTGACCTTTGACATCGACGCTAATGGCATCATGAACGTGTCTGCGGCAGACAAGAGCACCGGAAAGGAGAATAAAATCACCATCACAAACGACAAAGGTCAGTTTCTTTTTGGAAAGGTTTAATTAAAACATGTCAACAAACAAGTGTGCAAAGGTAAATTAAGTATGCTGTAACACATACATTGACCATAAAGATTTTCCCAACAAGTGAAATTGAGTTATGTTTACAAATGATCTGAAAATGTCCAGGAAGAGAAATTGATGTAGATGGAAGACTGTTTTGAGAGAGGTGAAAATGCAAATACACGCTCGTGCTTCAAGGAGGAAAAACCTGTCTTTTGTTTTGAGGTGGTGTCAGTTGTCAGCAAAACCTACATCAGTATTGACACTAAACAGGGAGCGGAGTTGCATATTTAATTGTAACTTGAATAACTTTTTGTATGCATACTTAAAAAATAACATTTTAAGTTATATTTATACTACCTCAGTTGCATCTGGCCCTTTTTTGAGGGCAATGATTTTGCTGATGTGGCACTTGGTGAAAATGAGTTTGACACCTCAGTTAAAACTTATGGGCAATATCTAATCTTTAAAACCAGGTCGTCTGAGCAAAGAGGACATTGAGCGCATGGTTCAGGAGGCTGAGAAATACAAGGCAGAAGATGACGTACAGCGCGACAAGGTGTCTGCAAAGAACGGACTGGAGTCATACGCCTTCAACATGAAATCCACTGTGGAGGACGAGAAACTGGCCGGCAAGATCAGTGACGAGGACAAACAGAAGATTCTGGACAAGTGCAACGAGGTCATCAGCTGGCTGGACAAAAACCAGGTAAAGACTGTCATGGTTTTATAATGTTTGCACTGTGGACTTTCTTGTAACATGGTTTATTCCAATAGACTGCCGAGAGGGATGAATATGAACATCAGCAGAAGGAACTGGAGAAGGTTTGCAACCCCATTATCACAAAGTTGTACCAGAGTGCTGGGGGGATGCCCGGTGGTATGCCTGAGGGCATGGCTGGAGGCTTCCCAGGAGCTGGTGGTGCTGCCCCCGGGGGTGGATCATCTGGACCAACCATTGAGGAGGTCGACTAAACATTCCAATGAAGCCACTACCTCCAATCTGCTTAAGGAATTGACCCTCTTAATGCACAAGATGAGCTTAAGAGTGTATTTTAAGGGTTCAGGGATCTTATTGCATTGTTCATGACTTATATTTGCACTTGGGTTGTATAGAACTTTTAGGTGAAATGACAAGTTACTGCTTTGGCAATAAAACTTTTAACCCTTAAACCTGTTCATGTGTTGTGGTGTTTCAACTTTCATGAAGATGAATAGCAGTGCTTATCCATTGGGAAGGTTTAAGGTACTACTAAAAGCCTGTATACTATAGTTTAAGAATCACTTTAGTGGAGGCCAGGACCTCTACCTAGAGTAGGTGCCAAATTTCTAAGAATGCAGACAAAAAGGAATAGTTTAACACTTGTATATGCTAATCTCTATAGAGAAGATCTTATTTGATGGGGATTTAAGCTCAGCGCATCTTTGTGGTGATAGTGTTTTAAGTAGAAATTTGAGGCCTGCACACTTGTCCTAATGCTCATCTTGCTGAAGTGACTGATGCATGGATTTCAGAATGAGAAAATAGTACAGTAGGTGTTATTGAACAATTTAAATATCTTGAGTCTATTTTGCATATATCTGAATGTTGAAACCCATGTATCCACAAGTGACATGCAGAGAAGGATAGGAGCATATAACAGTACTATTAACTATTCATCCATACTTGGAAAAACTAATCATTTAAAGAGATTTTGTGTAACCTATACAAAATCTGGACAAAACACATTTGAAAGTTGACAGGTTTCATGGATTCTTAGAACACCGAATACAACAGTGCTATGGCGTGGTTGAATTTCGTATTTACGTCAGTTCTGCAGGAATTTCTGAGTGACCTTAAAATATTTATGTAAGTATGACAGTCTTTTAAGCTGATATCTTTTACTGTAATGTGTTGAATTAACGGGTTACCAAACATTTTTTCAAACCGTGATGTACAAGTTTCCGTGGCGCACCCAAACGCATCAGTGCGTTCTTGGTTTCTATGGTTACATCGTTGCAGACAGGTAGGTTTAACATCGTCCCTTTTTCTGTGGTAATTTTTCTGCGAATATAAATCTTATTTTTGACAAGTAGCTGTAAAGGCGCTAGTATTTAACACGTGACAACTATTCCCGGAGCTTCTTTGTGTGGCCTACAGTTTGGGAAATTTTCACCGAATGTTTACGATGCTGTGAATTACTTGGCTAGCTAATTTTGGTCCATCAAAATGTGCTGTTTTTCAGTCCTTGTGTCCTAATAACTTTGGCAGACTAATACGTTGTAGGTAAAAATAATAAATAACAGGGGGAAAGTAATGTGGCTAAACCAATAATCATTTTACATGTGGCCAGGCTTGACGGTGAAACGGGGATTCTCTACGCGTAAATGAGTGCGTTTGGCAGGTTACACTACCGGTAGTCATTTCACTAAAACGTATGTATTACATTTAACATGTTGCAAAAGACATATTTTGAAAATTTTGGTGATTGTAGTAGATTGTCTAAGATTGTAATGTTACTTGGTTGGGCAGGGGCAGCACATGTGACGTAGAGATAATTCCAAAACTGTTACCTAGCAACCATAATGTAAACAGGCCAAGACTCATCTAATTTACATAATAGTTATGATTTGGCAAATACAAACATCTGATAACATATTGTTTGTTTTAAGTCAATGTGTAAACCTTAATTGTGTTTAAATTATCCTTGCACTTTTAGTTGGAATGTTTTGTATTGATGACATAGAAGGAGGGATTCCTTTTTGAACTCAGCACTTCCTGTCATCTACTTCCTGACTAACTAAAAGAAATAAATAACTACCCCATAAATTATCACACAAAGTAATAAAATTAAAGTTAATAATCAGGAAACCTGACAACCTTTAATATACAATTTTACCTTTAGTGTTAATGTTGTTTAGACGGGCCAAAACATTGAACACTTTTACCGAAGACAATGCTCACTGTTCTCTCAGTGTTGGTCCTTTGTCAAAACAGAGTCAGTCTGAGTAGTAAAACCGTTTTCATAAGTGACTTGTGACTGTTCTGCTTATGTTTTCTGTATTTTCAGTTACCTGTTACCAGATGTGGGAAAAGGCTGATACAGCCTTGTGCCAACATGGATAAAAGGCACAAGAACATCCATCAGTGTTTGACAAAACAACTTTATCAACAGTCCTCTGCAGACCACAGTTTGGACATGGGTTCTGCAGAGTCAGACACAGAAAGCCTGGCCCAGGAAAGGGCATATCAACAGCAGCTCCAGTTGAATATAAACAACAACTCTCAACAACAGGAAACTGTGTATTTCAACAAGAACATCAACGCCTCACACGAGACAAATGACGGTTCAAGTGATGATGATGACAAAGATCTGGGGGTCTTTGACAGCTTAGAAATGTCCAATTCCCAACCTGTCAGAAAGAACCCAACAGTCGCACAGGGTAAAGATGTGGAGTATCAAAGAAATGAGAAAAACATAAGGAGGTAGGCTGTTATTCTTTATAGTCATTTTCACACTGAAGTTTTTCTAAAGTGAATGTATGCAACATCACTTAATCAGCATCAAAGATCACTCATTTTACTGTCCAGCAGATGGCAGTACCAGACTATATAACTCCAACTGTTCTTGTCAACAAGTGGCAAAGCCCAGGGCTTCATTAATATCATTTATAAATGATCAGACCTATTGATCAGAATGCAAGCGAAAATGATGTTTCTGTGAAACCACATAATTCATCATCAGTCCTACACTTATTCCTTAGTCCTTATTGAAACATGATTCAATCGTGGCAGTTAACACACTGATATAAAGGAGGCAGTAGTAATGATTTAAGTGAGAAATAACCAGTGATAACAGCAGCTTAAAGTAAATATAATGCAATAGTATATATTTAGAATCGTGCCTAAAATCTCTACTGTCTGTTTTTTATAAAGTTGATTCTGTGTGTACTTTCTGTTGTAAAATGAAATATCCAAAATTCATTTAGCAGGTAAACAAACACCACTGCCCAACAAAAGAATAGACTTTAAAGCAGCTTTTGTCAGTCATTTCATGACATACATGAAAAGAAGCCCCATTGTAATGTTTAAATTCACCTTCTTCAGAATGTCAGCTTTTATGGAAGGGAAATTAGATTTTTGTTTTGGCTCAGGTAAATCACAATAAGTGTCCCTTGTGAAGGCTCTTTTCAGGAGGCAAAGGTGTCTATGGCGCCGACTCTGGCACATCTGTTTATTTGCACCCTTTTAGCTGTTTCCTCTCGCCTTCCTTCAAACACTATGTGATAGTCATTTCTCTACAAAATAGAAAGAGGGCATTTTCCATTTTCCTGTCATTAACCCAAGTGAATTGATGCCCACCAAGTGTGGGTCTGCTTCTAAAGTACATTGTTTCATGGGAAAATGTCCATGACATATCCTGACAAAAGGCTCTATTTCATAAAGCCAGACAGTGGACACAGTCCTATTCCCATCGTCATGTTCTCATAGTCCTCTCCACTGCCTCCTCAAAGCGGGTAAGCCCTTTCACACAATGCCTGTCATTGCATAGTTTACAAACCCATTGGGCATTCTTCATTCAAGTGAAAGATTCCTATTTAGGATGCTCCATTCATCCTTTGCTCCGTTATAATACTTCACAGCTATCCACTGTGAAATATTATAACGGATGTTTGAGCAAAGACCGCATGAGTATTTCTCATATCTTCATTCACTGGCACAATATGACACTATTTCTCTCTCCTTTGTATTTGTATGTCGGGCGAGAAATAAAGGGCTGTCTTGTATTGGCAGTGCCCAGCTGCATGTAGCCTGTAATGCATTCTACAACTTGTTTGAATGTAAGTCATTAGTGAGGCATCCCTTACCCTATTGGCCTCATAAGAAGTGAAGGGCCCTACACCTAGGCAACCCTCCCCCAACACACAACATGAGCGTCCGTAGAATTAGGCTCCCCTCGTCCTCCTGTGTAAGCACAACAAAGAGGCTCTCTGCTATTTATTTAATGAGATCTTTTCATCACCATCAGAAAGAGCATTTTAGCCTGCAATTTTGGGGCCATTTCATAAGCTGAAAATTGCCGTTTGTGAACCATTCCCCCGCTAGTAGCTCTCAAACACACTCTCATTAGAGAGCTCGGAGGTGAAAATACCACAATTATGTGCAACTACAGCCTCATAATCCCTCTCATCTGTTTCAATTTGAAAAGTCTGTGATACAGACCGATGGCTTTTGTTTAAAGGCCCCATCACTGTAATCATGTTCTCATGGCTCTTGCTCCGCTGACCCTTGCACATGAGGACAATGTGTCAAGATGTGTTTGCAGTTTCCTTTAGAAATGGAAATCTCATTAATGACGATGTTTACCACCAATTAAATGTCATTTGACTAATTATGTAATTATAGCTGTGTGTGTATTTGGATTTGATATCTCCCATTTGTCTTGATTCAGTTAAATGGTAAACACTGAGTTGAATGGCATAATTGCTGTTGTCTGTTTTTTCATTGAAGCCAGGTGTTCCTAGATGATGCCTATTCACACCTGCACTATGGAGCCAGCCCAGAGGTGAGCTCCGGAGCAGTGGGATGGTCCCGCGAGGGTCCCTTCATCTCTGTGGATGGTTCCTTTGTCGCCACAGAAGACATACTTTCCACAAACAGAAATGGACTAAAAAAAGATGGCTATATGTTGGTGACCGACACATGTCAGCCCCTGATGACTCCCCAAAACCTCCACCTCAATCAGCCATATCTTCTGCATCCACAAGGCGGATGGAATGATGCAGTCTCTACACCTCCACCTGCTCAGCACTCCAATGTACAGCTAAGAATATATGAGGAAAACTATAACTATAACACTGAAAATAAAAGTGCCCCTTCAGAACTGACAGAAGAGCATGTCAGAAACAATCAAAACCACACAGAAATAAATACTGGACAGATGGACAAAAGCACAAAAACACAAAAAACACAGAAGAAGAATATAGTGGAGCAGAACAAACTGACCTTTGGATGTAACACGAAGTATGGGTCCTATGCACAAGCACATGCACTTAGAGGTCCCCAGAATGGAGTAAAGGTATGTATTATCTACAACAGTGTTTCTCAAATGCTTCTCTGGGTGACACATATCTTCCTCTACGCTTCAAATATGTGTTTAATTACAACTGTAATGCATATTTGTCTCCTCCTTTGGGATAGTCCTGGTTTAGATCTGGTGGCACTTGGCCAAATATTCCTATTCCAGATGGTATTTGGTGTGAAAGGTTTGAGAACCACTGAACCACTGATCTTTGTGGAAAGGGGCATACACCTCTGCTACAGGCTCCATTGTGACGCACCTTAAGTCACTCACCTCCACCGATCCAGAATATTAAAAAACGGCAACCATTACTGAAACAAGTGGAATATTTCCCAAAATGTTTATATTTAAATAACATCGCTGAAGATGTTAATGCTCAGACTATGCCAAACACAGAAGTAACCCACAACCAGCAAACTACATCTGTATAAATCTGTCTACACCTTTATATATGCTCTTTTAAATATCTGCCTTATGTTTGTGTTATGTAAGTAAGTGCTAAATGAGCCTAAACCGCCTGCTGACAAACACCATGCACATTGGTTTGACTGCTTTTAATTAGTTTGGGGATAACTGAACAATCTTTGAAATGTGCTTCACAAAATTTCATAACCTTAAATGCACAGCAAACTAGAACAGATACAAATTGTATTTTTACCCATTTCCACCCATATCAAACATAAAACATAAAATAATACAAAATTGCTTGGGATATGTCAGTGTAGGAGCCTGCAGCAGAGGGGGCAGTGATGGGAAGAATACTTTAAAAATGTATTTAGTTACAGAAAACTCATTACATATTTTTAAAGTATTTCAATACATGGTCCAATCGGAGTACTGCACTCTGAATACTTAGAATACTTTGACATTGAGTTGCATTTAAATTATAGAGTAAAAACATAAATTAAAGCCGCTTTATGTTTGATTCACTGTTGTATTTACATTTCCTTTATCTCTAATTTAAGAAGGAAAATCTCACATATACTTCACCACAGGAGCTGTGCTTTATGTTTCTCACTGATTTTGTGCAGTTTGAAGCCAAAACTGTGTGATTAAGTACTGCAATGTGTTCCTTTATATTTAGAAAAGTGACTGTATTCTGAATACCACCAACTGAAATGACTGTACCTGAATACAACTGTAAAATGTGTATACTGAATATATATTTTCAGTACATGTATTCAGCTACTTCCCAACACTGGAGGTGGATGAGGTTTGCAGTACTGTAGTATTGAGTTGTTGTAGTAGTAGTATTACTGTAGTACTGAATAGTTGTTGATGTTGTAGTAATATTACTCTAGTTCTGAATTGTTGTTGTAGTAATAGTAGTAGTAGTAGTAGTAGTAGTAGTACTGAGTTCATCTACATGCTGCCTCGATGTGTTACCCACTAAATTTCTAAAGGCTGTGCTCAACAGTTTGCTATCACCACTCACTCACATAATTAACATGTCACATTCCCAAGAGCTTTGAAAACTGTGGTTATCAAGCCTCTCCTAAAGAAGAGCAGTCTTGATGCCACGATATTCAACAATTACCGAGCAATCTCAAATCTGCTGTTTTTGGGCAAACTCCTCGAAAAAGTACCAACAGCTTATAAACTTTCTCCTTTGAAGTTTTCCAGTTAGGTTTTAGACCCAACCACAGCACTGAGACTGACACAGGCAAAGTCTCAGTCTTGATCCTGTTAGATCTGAGAGCTGCCTTTGACACTGTCGATCATGGGATCCTCTTACAGAGACTAGAGGACTTGGTTTGAATCTCTAGTACTACACTAAACCGGATTAAGACCCACCTAGAAAACAGGGAGAACTTTGTTGAAATTGGAAAATGTGTCTCAGATTAAATATCCCTGACCCGTGGGGTGCCTGAGAGCTCAATCCTGGGATCCCTCTTGTTCAACCTCTACTTGCTGCTGTTCGGCCAGTTAATACGCAGCAATAATGTGTCCAACCACAACTATGCAGATGACACTCAGATCTATGTCTCACTGCAGCAGGTGAATATGGACCAGTGGATTCACTCTGCCACTGCATCCAACAGATCAGTGTGTGGATGCAAAACAACTTTCTCCAGCTAAACTCAGACAAGACTGAAGTCATGATCTTTGGTCCACAGAAACAGAGAGAAAGTGTCAGCAGTCACTTCCAGTCTCTCTCTCTAAAACCTTCAAATCAGGCTAGAAATCTAGGGGTAATGATGGACTCAGACTTGAACTTTAACAGCCACATCAAATCAATAACATCTGCAGATTTTTACCGTCTAAAAACACTGCAAAAAGCAAAGGTATACCCTCTAAACCAGACTTGGAGAGACTTATCCATGCATTTGCCTCCAGTAGGTTAGACTACTGTACCGGCCTGCTCAGTGGCCGTTACCTTGCCTTGTCTTGCCTAGTACTGTAGTATTGAGTTGTTGTAGTAGTGATATTACTGTAGTATTGAGTTGTTGTTGTTGTTGTTGTTGTAGTAGTAGTATTACTGTAGTTCTGAATTGTAGTACTAGTAGTAGTACTGTAGTATTGAGTAGTAGTAGTATTACTGTAGTATTCAGTTGTTGTAGTAGTAGTATTAGTGTAGTATTGAGTTGTTGTTGTAGTATTACTGTAGTGTTGAGTTGTTATAGTAGTATTACTGTAGTATTGAGTTATTGTAGTGGTAGTATTAATGTAGTATTGAGTTGTTGTTGTTTTTTTTTGTAGTATTAGTGTAGTACTGTGTTGTTGTTGTAGTAGTATTAGTGTAGTACTGAGTTGTTGCAGTGACAGAAGCAGACAGCAGGAGCTGCTCTAGCATTAGTAATGGCTGGTGACATGCCGTTTGTGTCCAGTAATTCTGACATATTTGAAGTATCTTTGAAAATATCTGATGAATATTTTGTATTCTGCTGAAAGCGGCTCCAGAACACTGTGTAAGTGTATTTTTAACAGTAAAATGTTTGACAGTTGTCAATGCAAAGACATGATTTGAGAACAGAACCAGTGTAATATCAAAGTATAATGCAGATCTGTGTGATTGTTTCACATTATACCGTGCAGCTGTCCCACAATGACATCCTCAGTATACACATCGAATCACACAATATTTAGTCCTTTGTCTCATTATTTGAGCTGAGCAGGTTCTGATGTGTGTCTGTGGTTTACTGCCATCATCATAGCCACAAGAGGAATACTCACTGATGTGTCTTCTGACCAAAGCTGGAAATTTAATTTGGCTGAGGAGGCTAGCTGTTTCCATGTGTTTGTCCTCCACGTCTGAAAAGGACCATGTCTGGCTATGCACGCCTTATTATGAGCTGATGTGTACAACAAGAACATCAGAGAAGCATGCTTACCAAAGGCTCTCAGATACCCTGCACCTGGCACAGTGGTATAATTGGTTGTGAAGGTCCCCAGTCCCCATTTGTCAGCCCACCAGACTGTTGGCTGTCTGTAATACCCCCGAGCTTGTGCACCCATCTGAGCCCCACGCTGCCTCCTCTCCTATCACTGCCATTTACATAGTCAAGAGCTGTTATCTTTGTGCCACGGTAAACAGAGCCAGAGCCAGTTTCCTCTCGTGTTTTGTCATTTTGCGTCTGAAACTGCTTATTAGTTTTCTATTGCCTTGTGTCCTCAAAGGCGTGTCTCTGTAATGGGACAGAGGGAATGGAAAAGGGGCACAAATCTGCAACGTGTAGACCTGTCAGGATAACACATTTTAAAGCACAGTATATCGCTACAAGAAATATAGCTATAAATGATAATACTGAAGCTACTTTATGCCACTAATCCCAGTAAACCATTTTTAACTCAACTTTTTCATTAAAAGACGTGGGCTGCAGTAAAATAAACAGTAGAATGTACCAATAATTAGCCATAAAAGAGACTTATTCACCCATCCATAGCTTAAATCTTATCATATTACAACAAAAATACCCCAAATCTCTGTATTTTGCAAAGAAAAAGTATGTGATAAATATTGAGGCCCTTATAGACTAAAACAAGCTAAAAATGGTTAAACAAATTATACTTTCAGCTTGTAATATCGTCATAAACATATACGTCATAAACAGAAGCAAATGAGACATTTGTTCTCCGTGTTCCATTATACTAGTCTCAGTATAAAAACTCTCTAATTCAAATAAATCATTGTAAACAATATTGTATAAAACTGAATTTAAACTAAATTAATAGAGGAGACTATGACCATGGGGATGCCATAGTCACATTTTCAATCGCAAAGTCAAAAAATTGGCTGAGCAAAAAATTGGTAAAACAAATGATACTTTATGCTTGTAGAGTTATCATCACACTGATTACAGTAATCTGTAATCAGTGTTTGTTCAGTAGAGGCAATAAGTGACATTATTATTATTATTATTATTATTATTATTATTAATTATTTATTTTTTTTCCTTTCATGGACAAGTAAATGAAACATTATCCTAGACCAACGCTAGAAATAAACAAATTATCATCATAGTCTTAGTATAAACCTGTGGGAAACACTGGTGGGAAGAACAGGAGGAAGTGTCTGGGGTGCGGGAAGTCTGCTGTCCCCTCGGACAGAGGAAGAAAATTAATAGATGGAAACAATGATATTTACGTGACCTACCTATTCGTATATAGTGTCATATTTACTCAAAGTTTGTATATTTCTACTTGAATATAAAATCAGTTTTATTTGACTAATTTTGCATGACCTATAAAACTTACAGGTACATACATGTTTAATTAACATGAAGGCCAGGCTGGATAAACTCAAATCCGAGTTAATATAACCCTCACAATCAGGATGCCTTCTGTCAGTCGTTGTGCTTTGCCTCCGGCTTTGCCTCCTGATCCATTTCGTTTCCAAAGATCTGCGTCTTCAATGCAGAAATGGGAGCTTTTTCCTCAATCAGCGCGGCTCCAGACAATCAAGTTGTTAGAGCCTTTTACCCTAATCTGGGTCTTTTGAAGAGAGTGACCCAGGGAAGGCGACTTGTGATAATTAGACTTGTTATTAAATGTACACAATTTCTTAATGCAGCAAATGTTTAGCTGGGCCAAGTGGCAGAGCGGCGGTCGCGATGATTGGCTTGGTCTTCCTTTGATAAAGACAGAAGTAGTAGATCAATCTTGCGCTATTGCACTCAGCCCCTCCGAGTCCCTGCTCCTCTCACAGGCCCTCACTTCAAAGCCAGGGGGAACATAATGTACAATCTTTTAATAGCTTTAGACCAAAGCTTCTGGGGAGCTCTCTACCACTGTATACCGGGCCTCAGTCAAAACACCTAATCAAGATTACCTGGGCCGGCCACAATAGCAGCTAAATGCAATTCAAGAATCCGCAGCCCCTTTGAAGTCTTCATTGGGAAAAGCAGATGTTTCTCGGTACAGGAGGTAATACAGCCGGCCACTATTGCCAGACTTTGTTGTGATAGTCGCTGAGAAGCAATTACGGGCCCCCAATTTGCCCGAGAAGATATTACACTGCTTATCATGCTTCAAATGCAATATCAGGCTTGATCATTTGCTCCAACTGATTGGGATTTTTATAATGGGTGATAAAAGGTGGTGGTGTGGGCCAATGGGTGGAGGTGAAAGGCTCATCACATACTACACTCTGACACTGGCTCTTGTGTCTCATTGTTGTTAAACCAACACAGCCTTAGACAATTATCCGAGCGCTATTGATCTTATTCCGTCCCGCCCACTTTTGGTGTAAATGAGACTAAACCGTGCTTTCTTTGTGGTGGCGCTTCCGGAAATCCATTCATTTCAACTGAAAATTTGCGAAAAGTTTTGGAGCTAAAGTCTGATATAAATAGGGGGATTTGTGTAAAACAAGTGAACTCTGCACTGATTCTCTGGAGGCTTTAAAATGACTGTCCCTATAGAACTTATTTGCTATCAAGATCAGCAGCCCCATGCAAAATAATACAACCCCAAGGACTATGGCGCTCCGGAATAAGGTGAATAGGGTCAAAAAGACATCTCAGGAACACGTCCAGAATCCTGAGACTAAAGCGTGTGTATATCCTCCTATTATAAACCTATTTATTGATAGATTCGTAACAATTGGCTCCATGCTCCTGACCTTCACCCATACATGCTCTCTGTATTAGTGGCATTCAGTGAAAAGTCTCCATTCTGTCGATATCATTGATCCACTCAGATGGTCCTCCTCCACAGAAGGGGGTCTTGAAGTTGACTAAATGTTTTTCATTAGAGCATTAACACAATGTATTTCATTGCTGGAAACTGGTGCATTAGAAACCACTGGAGCTGCAGCCGAGATGTGAAGAACATTGAAATATGTTGTGTAGAAAAAGAACAAGTTATTTTATATGGCTGAAAGATTAATCGCAATCGAAATCGCAATTATCGATTAGCAGTTAGCAATTACAATTAACAAATAACAAAGGCTGCAATATTTACCAGATTTTTTGCCACAAATAACAAAATATTCTGTCTTATTCTTTATAAAATTGCTAACCCTATAGTTTAGATCTGTACAAACATGTTATGAAATGTCCCTGTGTGTCTGATGCCCTCGCTGTGTGTCAGATGCCCTCCCTCTCTATCTATGCTCTCTATCTTCTGCACAAAAACTGCTCACCCTGTAGTTTAGATTTGTAGAAACGTGTTTTGAAGTGTGATAGTTGTCAGCTCATATTTCAGTCTTTTTGTCCATCCGTCTGGACAAGTTTAAATGTGAACTTTGAACAGAATTGTAATTATTAAAACATAAATCGCAAATTTCATCGCAAACAAAATACTTGCCAGAAAAATCACAATTACATATTTTTCCCAAATCGTTCAGCCCTATTATTTTATTACTACATGTGGAGGTTGCTTTTGTAATTTGTGTGTGTTTCATTATTATTTTTTTAATTTACGTTTCTATTTTTACAGGCACAGCATGGCCCCAAAGCGACCTCCGGCTCAGACATTCAAAACAAGATTGAGCTGCCAAAAACACAGCAGGTAAAGGTAAGTTCCCGAATCAATACGTTTCAATCAAAAGCTGGAGTTTTTATTAAAGACCTGTTAATTCTCTCAAAGTGTAGCAGCGATGGGTGGGATAACAGACAAAAACATGAGGTAAAGGCATTATTGTCTAAAGCACTTGAGCAGCCGCTGTAACGCTTGTACACAGAGCCGTGAGATCCCCCCTGTGGAATGGGCCAAGTGTGTGCGCTCTAAATCAGCCGGCTTCATGCACACTCGCGCCGCTCCACAGATCTAATTTGGTTCGAAGATGCAGAGGAGAGGACCAGATCCACCTCATCCAGGGAAAGATTTAGGCTTCACTACAGTTCAGTTTTGTGTCTCTGTGAACTCGGATTTAGATTTGACAGCAACTAGAGTAATGAAATACTAATGAAATTTACACACTCGTTAAACGCAGTATGTGCTACCAATATAATTTGTTTAAAGGGCCCATATTTTGTTATTTTCTGATCTATGTTATAATGTTGTGTTGAGTTGTGCTTTGTTTAATTCACACATGTTTAACACACAAACCCTGCAAATTTAGGCTTTTCTCTCAAACAGAAAAACACTCTGTTCCACCTTGTGATGTCATGTGGTAATGTAGGAAGTGCTCCATTGTGTTTTTAAACTCCATACACCTTCACTAGAATCATTTGGATGATTTCAGACCTGGAATTGTCTATCTCTACTGAACTAAAGGTAAAAGGTAGCTGTTAACTTGAAAATTACTACATGACATGATAAGATGGAACAGAGCATTTTGAGTTTTGAGTTGTAGACAGACTAATAATAAAGGGTCACTCAAACCAAGTGTGCTTTTGATGAGGTAACAGCATTATATTATGGCTTAAAGCTTATAGGAGTCAATTTTGTCTAATATAGGATATTTAATTGGTTTGATAAGTTATGTAGAATAGTGTTAACACTTTAAATAACTTCACCTTAATTAGCCGCAATGAGCAAAGACTTAATTTAATGAAAAAATAGTTTATTAAGAATGATTCAGGCTTAGTAAATACTTAACTCCAAACTCTTACACTCACCCATTACTCAAGCAGTTACTAAGCCTGAATCATTCTTCATAAACTGTTTGTTCATTAAGAATTAAGTCTTTCCACAGTTCCACAGTATGGCATTAAACACATCTATTTCCATGGAGACAAGCAGGTGTCGCCACAAGTCATATCTGTGGAGCGGTGACCCTGCTCACAGTAAACATGCATGTTTTATGGTAGTTTTTAAATAAATGTTTATGCTTTATTAAGGCTAGTAAATGTATCATAATTATAAAGTGTTATGATGTGTGTGTGTAATCCCTCAGTCGTCCAGGTCTGATTCATAGTAAAAGAAAATCATAATAATCTCCCAGCAGCTGTAGGATAGAAATAAAATGATTTCTAAATTAATTTATGTTTGTGTTTGTGTGTGTGTCGCATAACATGTATAAATCTATTCCCACCTGTAAGGTAACAATTAGGGGTGGGGTTTTAAAATTTTTTAGCTGTCGCTGTGTTAGAGCTTTTGGATTTACCGCTTCTCAACAAATGAATGTCATGAGCATGTAATTCAATTTTTGACAAATCCAAATGTAAACTCCTGAAAATAAAATCTTAAGAGCTCAGTTTTGTATCCTGAGATCTTGTGGCATAAGATCCCAACACAATAATGGAAAGACTTAAATGTACATGTTGTTTGCAATGAGACATCACTTTAATTGTTATGTTAGAATCAGACTATAATCCTCCTAATTGTTTTCTAACCTCAGGTCAGTCCGAGAAAAAAAGAAACGAAAGCCGAGCGGAAAGAAGACTTAACTCCAGCTGGAGCACTGCAGCCTCTGGCCCCAGGGGTCAGAGCCGAGCAGGGAGACTGTCTGAGCTCCACTTTAACAAAAGCCGCTGTAAAAAGACTCAAAGCTCCAAGTTCATGTCAGCCTCTGTCTCCCACCATCCACCTCAACATTAACCTCAACACTACACCTCATCAGCCACTGTTAAGCACACAGCAAACACACCAGTCTATCATCAAACTGTCCTATCCACACGTCAGCCCTGAACTAAAGATCGCTCTGAGTCCAGATATTCAACAAACAAGGCACAGAAACCCCTCCATGGCCTATCAGGGAGGTCTTCATAGAGACCTAATACAATGGAACCTGGAGAACATCCCAGGACAATGGCAAAGGTAAAGCACCTACATGTCTGATGTTTTGATTATGTAAATAATGTATACAATCATATTATTGTCTTTGTTAGTGAACAAAACTCAACTCAGAACTTGCCCTGGCAGAATATAAATGTATCAAACTTATAAATAAAGCTTACACCTGTTCTTGTTGGCTTGCTTGATACAGTTGTTTGAGTTGCTGTGATGTGCCTTACATCTCCCAACCACCTGCCTAATGTCTCTGCCCTCTCTCT